>NW_027551604.1:2400000-2630000 GCF_051989575.1 Stigmatopora nigra
TACTATACTATGTCGTTTTTGAGAGAAAAAAGCCTTACTATACTATGTCGTTTTTTGAGAGAAAAAAGGCTTACTATACTACGTCGTTTTTTGAGAGAAAAGGCCTTACTATACTGTCGTTTTATTCAACCGAAAAAAAGCCTTACTATACTATGTCGTTTTTAAAGAAAAAAAGCCTTACTATACTATGCCGTTTTTTTGAGAGAAAAGCCTTACTATACTATGTCGTTTTTTTGAGAGAGAAAAGCCTTACTATACTATGTCGTTTTTTGAGAGAAAAGCCTTACTATACTATGTTGTTTTTTGAGAGAAAAGGCCTTACTATACTATGTCGTTTTTTGAGAGAAAAAGCCTTACTATACTATGTCGTTTTTTGAGAGAAAAAGCCTTACTATACTATGTCGTTTTTTGAGAGAGAAAAAAGCCTTACTATACTATGTAGTTTTTACAGAAAAAAAGCCTTACTATACTATGTCGTTTTTTGAGAGAGAAAAAAGCCTTACTATACTATGTCGTTTTTACAGAAAAAAAGCCTTACTATACTATGTCGTTTTTGAGAGAAAAAGCCTTACTATACTATGTCGTTTTTTGAGAGAGAAAAAAGCCTTACTATACTATGTCGTTTTTTGAGGGAGAAAAAAGCCTTACTATACTATGTCGTTTTTTGAGAGAAAAAGCCTTACTATACTATGTCGTTTTTTGAGAGAAAAAAGCCTTACTATACTATGTCGTTTTTTGAGAGAAAAAAAGCCTTACTATACTATGTCGTTTTTTGAGAGAGAAAAGCCTTACTATACTATGTCGTTTTTTGAGAGAAAAAGCCTTACTATACTATGTCGTTTTTGAGAGAAAAAAGCCTTACTATACTATGTCGTTTTTTTGAGAGAAAAAAGGCTTACTATACTACGTCGTTTTTTGAGAGAAAAGGCCTTACTATACTGTCGTTTTATTCAACCGAAAAAAAGCCTTACTATACTATGTCGTTTTTAAAGAAAAAAAGCCTTACTATACTATGCCGTTTTTTTGAGAGAAAAGCCTTACTATACTATGTCGTTTTTTTGAGAGAGAAAAGCCTTACTATACTATGTCGTTTTTTGAGAGAAAAGCCTTACTATACTATGTTGTTTTTTGAGAGAAAAGGCCTTACTATACTATGTCGTTTTTTGAGAGAAAAAGCCTTACTATACTATGTCGTTTTTTGAGAGAAAAAGCCTTACTATACTATGTCGTTTTTTGAGAGAGAAAAAAGCCTTACTATACTATGTAGTTTTTACAGAAAAAAAGCCTTACTATACTATGTCGTTTTTTGAGAGAGAAAAAAGCCTTACTATACTATGTCGTTTTTACAGAAAAAAAGCCTTACTATACTATGTCGTTTTTGAGAGAAAAAGCCTTACTATACTATGTCGTTTTTTGAGAGAGAAAAAAGCCTTACTATACTATGTCGTTTTTTGAGGGAGAAAAAAGCCTTACTATACTATGTCGTTTTTTGAGAGAAAAAGCCTTACTATACTATGTCGTTTTTTGAGAGAAAAAAGCCTTACTATACTATGTCGTTTTTTGAGAGAAAAAAACCTTACTATACTATGTCGTTTTTTGAGAGAAAAAAGCCTTACTATACTATGTCATTTTTTGAGAGAGAAAAGCCTAACTATACTATGTCGTTTTTTGAGAGAAAAAGCCTTACTATACTATGTCGTTTTTTGAGAGAGAAAAAAGCCTTACTATACTATGTCGTTTTTTGATGGAGAAAAAAGCCTTACTATACTATGTCGTTTTTTGAGAGAAAAAGCCTTACTATACTATGTCTTTTTTTGAGAGAAAAAAGCCTTACTATACTATGTCGTTTTTTGAGAGAAAAAAACCTTACTATACTATGTCGTTTTTTGAGAGAAAAAAGCCTCACTATACTATGTCGTTTTTTGAGAGAGAAAAGCCTTACTATACTATGTCGTTTTTTGAGAGAAAAAGCCTTACTATACTATGTCGTTTTTTGAGAGAAAAAGCCTTACTATACTATGTCGTTTTTTGAGAAAAAAGCCTTACTATACTATGTCGTTTTTTGAGAGAAAAAAGCCTTACTATACTATGTCGTTTATTGTGAGAAAAAAGCCTTACTATACTATGTCGTTTATTGTGAGAAAAAAGCCTTACTATAATGTGTCGATTTTTGAGAGAAAAAGCCTTACTGTACTATGGCGTTTTTTGAGAGGACAAAGCCTTACTATACTATGTCGTTTTTTTGAGAGAAAAAAGCCTTACTATACTATGTCGTTTTTTTAGAGAAAAAAGCCTTACTATACTATGTCGTTTTTTGAGAGAAAAAAGCCTTACTATACTATGTCGTTTTTTGAGAGAGGAAAAAGCCTTACTATACTATGTCGTTTTTTGAGAGAGAAAAAAGCCTTACTATACTATGTCGTTTTTAAAGAAAAAAAGCCTTACTATACTGTCGTTTTTTGAGAGAAAAAGCCTTACTATACTGTCGTTTTTTGAGAGAGAAAAAAGCCTTACTATAAGATGTCGTTTTTTGAGAGAAAAAAGCCTTACTATACTATGTCGTTTTTCGAGAGAGAAAAAAGCCTTACTATACTATGTCGTTTTTTGAGAGAAAAAAGCCTTACTATACTATGTCGTTTTTTGAGAGAAAAAAGCCTTACTATACTATGTCGTTTTTTGAAAGAGAAAAAGCCTTACTATACTATGTCGTTTTTACAGAAAAAAAGCTTTATTATACAATGTCATTAAAGTCTTTTCCCCACGCAGGGACATCACTCTCCGTTACAAAGAAACACGGCGCCGCAGACAGGAAGAGCCGGCGGAGCGTCCAGTGGCGGCGGCGGAGCGCCCCCCGGCGGCGGGCAACGGCACCTCTTCCGGCCGAAGCAAACTCAACGGCAGTTCCGAGTACCTCCGATCCAGAAAGTCCTGAGCGGAGGGTGGATTTTCACCGAAGGCCCACCCGCTTTCAACTTCATTCCACGTAAAATAAAAACTCCTTTAGAACAATTTGGGAGCTGGACAAAGACCAACGACGGAAGCGACCCTTGGCCAAGGAATGTTTCCTGACCTTGCGTGCAGAAAAATACAGTAAAAAGGCAAATGACATTCATCTTCAATGGTGAGTGTTTCTCACTTGAGCCTCCAAATTTAACCCCAACTCCAAATATTATTAGTCCTTTTCAGCCATTGAGAATTCAAGTGGGCTAACTCCATAGCAATCCCCTATGTATATGTGTATATATACATACATACACATATGTTTATGTACGTATGTAGGTATATATGTATATGTATGTATATATATATATATGTATACATACACATGTATGTATAAGTACGTATGTAGGTATAAATGTATATTTATGATTATGTATGTATACACATGTATGTGTATACATACATAAATATACATATATACCCACATATGTACATGTATACATCCATATGTATGAATATATAGGTATATATACATATAATTACATATACATACATGTATGTATGTATGTATGTATGTATGTATGTATGTATGTATGTATGTATGTATGTATGTATGTATGTATGTATGTATGTATGTATGTATGTATGTATGTATGTATGTATGTATGTATGTATGTATGTATGTATGTATGTATGTATGTATGTATGTATGTATGTATGTATGTATGTATGTATGTATGTATGTATGTATGTATGTATGTATGTATGTATGTATGTATGTATGTATGTATGTATGTATGTATGTATGTATGTATGTATGTATGTATGTATGTATGTATGTATGTATGTATGTATGTATGTATGTATGTATGTATGTATGTATGTATGTATGTATGTATGTATGTATGTATGTATGTATGTATGTATGTATGTATGTATGTATGTATGTATGTATGTATGTATGTATGTATGTATGTATGTATGTATGTATGTATGTATGTATGTATGTATGTATGTATGTATGTATGTATGTATGTATGTATGTATGTATGTATGTATGTATGTATGTATGTATGTATGTATGTATGTATGTATGTATGTATGTATGTATGTATGTATGTATGTATGTATGTATGTATGTATGTATGTATGTATGTATACACACACACACATATACATACACATAAATAAATACATGCGTATATATATTGTTGAGCATCACTACTGATAGATCTATATAGTTAGCAAAGTAAGGCTATTTAGCTCTTAGGGTTTTGACATCCGAGACGAGATTGTGCTGTGTTCGAGATCACCGTGACAATCAGAATTTTGGCGAAGCTTGCGTTAAATGTGGACATGCTTTATTATTTCAAGTCGGGGTTGACCTGTGAGTAAGTGCCATGCTTCCTGTAGGTAAGGAAAGGAAGGCAATGCTTTAGTATATTTTAAACAGGCATTTTGGTGCATTTTTTTGTTATTGCTGTTGTTTTGTTACCTTTTTTTGTGGGCTGGGAATTGGCCGACTAGATCACCAAGGCATCCTGTTACTTGAACTTTTACGTCAGCTTACTTTAAAGACCAAAATGTTGAAGATTTTTTTTCCATTGCAGAAGCCATAAAACATTTGTAGACACACCAAATCATTTGCACCTTATTTAACTCTGTTTACATTCCGTCACTCCGAGTCTTACGGATATTTTTTAGTACATTTGCAAGAGCTATAACCTCTTTATTTTATAATACAGGGTGTTACAAAATGTTTAACCCTAATTCTGAAGGCCAACCATTTTGACAATTTTTTGCAGCTTGTGCAGAAACGTATTAAGTTTTTGCATCTAACGTTTGGCATTTCTATCTTTTCAGGTTAAGAAATGTCATTCACTTGAAAAGAAAAGGCATTGTGTGAGTAGGTTTGAACTCGTCTAAGACAACCGGCACCTTGCCAAACTTCACCAATTTTGCAAAGAAAGTACCTACTAACTACAAAACAATTTAGGAATTGGAGCAAAAATTCCAAAGGAAAGGGGCAAGAACGTGGTTTTCCAATGAGAACACATGAGAAACCTCCACTGTTAAAAAATATAACAGGTAAAAGTTTGCCTTTACTAAAATGATAGATGCTACTTCTAATATCAGATCTAATGTACTAGTTGAGCTTACAGTGTACTACCCTGTGTAGTACTTGGATGGTAGACCCATGAACCGACTGCCGGGATAAATACCAAGTACTCACTTAGCCCGTGAGAAGCAGTGGAATTTCCAATTTACACACATTCTAAAGGAAACCTGTGGCCTAGGTGGTAAATAGTTACTGCATCACGGCTCTGGCGACCTGGGTTCAAATCCTGGTCGTTGCTTTGCAACCGATCGGCTAGTCACTGACTCTTGGTGACCCCCTTCTCTCCTTGCTGGGGGAGTTGCCCAGGGTCTTGGGTGTCCTCCACCCCAGAATCAGTGGCTAGCCGATTGATCGCAGGGTAAACTCCACACTGCACATACCGGGATTTGAACCCAGAGCTGTGACGCACTAATTACTTACCACCTAGGCCAAGAAGCACCTTTTTAGAAAGTGTGTAAATTAGAGATCCTACTGCTTCTTACAGGCTAAGTGAACACTTGGTATTTTTCCAGGCAGTCGGTTGGTGGGTCTCTCATCCAAGTACTACACAAGGTAGTAGTATACTGTAAACTCTAACTGGGACATTAGATCTGATATTCGAAGTAGCACTTATCTTTCAAGGAAAAGCAAACTTTTACCTGTTTTTTTGGAGTCTTTCCATGTTTGGAAAACCACATTCTTGCCCTTTCCTAGTCCTAATTTGATTTGTAGTTAGTACCTTCTTGGGTGAAGTTTAGCATGATGTCAGTTGTCTTGGTTGAGTTTAAGAATACTCACACAATGCCTCTTCTTTTCACGTGAATGGCATTTTCTTAACCTGGAAAAATAGAAATAACAAATGTTACACAAAAAACTTGAAACCTTTCTCGCTAAACATTTTTTTTCGATTTAAGTTGAGCAAAAAAAAAATGCTTCTTAGATATCTAGAAACCCAAATTTGATGTAGGGAAGCCATTTTCTGATTTGTGTCAACGATGGTCAAAGAAAAACCTGACAGATGCTGCTGTACTACTACTACCAAATGTTATGTTTTCGATTAAAGTACACAAAAACCTTACACTTTTGCAATGTTGTCTTTTCTTACCTTAGAGATAAAAGACAAAAAATGTCATTGAAGCTAATTGAGAAGAGCATATGCCAACTTTATTACATTTAAAGTCATTGGCACACACACACATGACAATTTTACTAGCATTAGCATTTTTTTTTATGAAATAGCATTTGTAAAAATATTGCTTGCATAGGTTTAAAGTTAAATTTTGCATAAATGAAACTCACCCATGAAAACCACAGTGAAGATCATCGAATCAAAAAATGCGGAGACAAGTCCACGTTTTTAAAGTTGCTAATGAAGACTTCATTCAACCTGTTGGTAAACCACTTTGGTCATTGTGTAAAAAAAAATACAAAAATAATCAGAAAGTGTACTTTGGAAGAAAAGGTAAAGGCACATTGGTAAATATTTCACAGTTACAAAAGTGCAACATTTGTGCCGATTGCATCAACTTTGGAAGATTAGCATGTAGAGTCAACTAGCTACATTAGCTCGTAGGCATTTCTGGTTATTAAAAGATGCATTAACAGAATTAGCAATGTGTTCCATAGGGTCACTTAGTCAATGAGATTAGGGAGGTAATACTTGTTTAGCGGGAAGTAGTATTTGGCTTGTATTCAAAATATACAGTGTTCCCTCGCTACTTCGCGGTTCAGCTAACGCGGACTCAGAGCTTCGCAGATTTTTTTGGGGAAAAAATACAAATATTACAATGAAACAACATATTTTACAGTTTTTTTTTTGTTATAACATGAATTTCACTCTCTACCTGTATTCTATATGGTGTACTGTATACAGGGGGGTAAAAATAAAATTAAATTTAAATTATTATTTTTTTTTAAATTAAATTTTTTTTTTTAATTTTTTTGAATTAAATTCAAATTAAGCATTTTTGAAGGGGAATCCCTACTTCGCGGAAATCCACTTATCGCGGGTGGTCCCGGTCTCCATTAACCGCGATAACCGAGGGAACACTGTAGTACTCAATGCCAGAATATGAAGCCATTTTTTCCCCCAAAACTATATGCTTGTAGACTAAGTTTTGGTATAAAAAGGCACTAACTTTTGAAATCTTAGGTCATATTCAAATCTTTACAATAACAGTCTGATTGAGATATTAAAAGTGCTTATGAATGAGGTTATCAAAAATCGAGATTGGCCATAAAATGATCATTTAAATCTCACTTTAGCGTAGAATGAAATGGCTGTAACAGTATCTAATCATTAAATATGTTTACTATTGATTCAAAAAATGCAAAAGTAGTATAAAATGACTCATAATGCTCAAACTGTGATACCTAACAAAATAATCTATCTGTATTAAAGCAGATTTAATGCAAAATTTCCAAGTGCAAACTAGTCTCAGAACCAATTCAAAAGCTGTCCAATCACGGATCATTTCCACCATTTAATCCCGTCACCTTGCGAGAATCAAAATTGGTAAATACTCATCGTCTAACCCAGGGGTGTCAAACATACGGCCCGCGGGCCGGATCCGGCCCGTCTGGTGGTTTGGTACGGCCGGGGAAGAAAGCTGCATTGTATAAAAAAATATGAATTATCTTTAAAATGTGTAGTTGTTGTATTATCCGCTAGGGGCGCCGTGTTTTAGTACGTGCAAACAACATGAATGGACATTTATTTATGTTCTTATGTTATTGTCTTGTTCATAATATATTGTTCATAATGTAAAAGGAAAATTCTTTGAATAAAAATTTTGATAATTTACTCATTCTTTGCACTAATTATTAGAATTAGTGACTAATATAAAGGGAAAAAATAGTGGGCTTATTGTTAGTTCTATGTCATTTTGCAATGAGTTTACTAGTCCGGTGGCCCGCTTGATCTCAAATTAAGCTGTATTCGGCCCGCAGACCAGAGGTTTGACACCCCTGGTATAAACCTAACCCAATAGAAACAAAATCCCAATAAATAACCTTAAATTTCAGGCATTTGTTCTACATTTTGATCAGTAACAAAAAGTCCTCCAGTAACAAAACTCACCGCTTGAAAACTCACCAGCTTTGCAGAGGTGTCTCTTTGGTCCCAAAATGGCGTCCTACGACCTCACCAGTTTGAATCCGTGTCCCGTATCGAGAGCGGCGGGCGGAAACCACTTGAGCTTGAGCCTCTTGACGCAACGCAAACAAGCGCCGCACGGCCACAACAGGCTGAGTCCGCCACACCACAACGCCGTACGCACCATGGGGTGAGCCACACGTGGGAAGTACACCCTCCAGTGGTCGCCCAGCTCACCGTCTGGCAAGTGCGGCGTGTAGTCGCTCCAGCGTGTCGAGACGCCGTAGATGGCGGCGGGCGCCCCGACCCGTCGCGCCCACGGGTCGCTACCGTCTCCGTCGCAGTTGTGGGCCACCCAGTGGGAGAGGAATTCGCCCGGGTGGTATTGTGCCGTCCGTGGGGGAGCGGTGGCGGCCTGCACGGCGAGGTGGACGCCCTCCACATGCCGGGCCGCCTTGACTGTGGGTAGCGAGTGGTCGCAGTCCAAGATGAGGATGAGACGGGAGCGGTAGGCGCTGTTTTTCTCGCGCCACCAGACCAGGAGTTGATCCAGACTTAGAGTGTCGCCCCCTAGCAAAGGATAAATAAAAACAATAATGAGCCACGACTTGGTTAATCTTGTTTTTCTCAACAATGATTGGTTAACAAATATTAGACAAAATAAGTAGTGTATTTTCTGGCATATTAGACGTATTTTCTCGCATATAAGCCATATTTTCTCGGATATAAAACGCATTTTCTCGCATTTAAGCTGTATCTTCTCACGTTTAAGACATTTTCTCGCATGTAAGCCGCATTTTCTCGCGTATAAAACGCATTTTCTCTTATTTAAGCCGTATTTTCTCGCATATAGGACATTTTCTCACATTTAAGCCGCATTTTCTCGCATAAAAGCTGCATTTTCTCGCATTTAAGCCGCATTTCTCGCATAAAAGCTGCATTTTCTCGCATTTAAGCCGCATTGCTCGCATGAAAGCTGCATTTTATTGCATTTAAGCCGCATTGCTCGCATAAAAGCTGCATTATCTCCCATAAAGCTGCATTTCCTCGCAGAAAAGCAGCATTTTTTTCGCATTTAAGCCGCATTTCTTCGCATATAAGCCGTATTTTCTCGCATATAAGACATTTTCTCGCATGTAGCCCCTATATCTGACACACAAGCCGTATTTTCTCGCATTAAAGCTGTATTTTCTCACAAATAAGACGCATTTTCTCGCATAGAAGCCGTATTTGCGCGCATTCTAGCCATATTTTCTCACATGTAAGCTGTATTTTCTCGCATATAAGCCGTATTTTATCGCATATAAGCCGCATTTTCTCATATAAGTCGCATTTTCTCTCATAAGCCCATTTTCTCACATATAAGCCATATATTCTCACATATAAGCCATATTTTCTCACATATAAGCCACATTTTCTCGCAGTATTTCACCGGAATTTGGTCATAAAAGCAAATACCTCGTGTATAAAGCGCACCTGAACTTTGCCCGAGTTTTTTTGATACAAAATGTTGTTATATTGGAATAATTACGGTAATCGTGAAAGTAAGGAACCCACCTGCGAGCGCCCAGTCGCCCGAGCGGTCCGTGTGGCCGCTGTAGAAGAGCACGTAGGTGTCGTGGCGCGGTCCGTCGGCGGTACGCAAGCCCATGAAGGCCTTGAGCTTGGCCCGCAGCGCCTCCAGCGTGATGCCGCCGGTGGAGTAGTCGCAGCCGTACGCCTCGATGTGGTGGCGCGAAAGGAAGCGCTGGATGTCACTCAACATGGCCGTCGAACGCAGGTTCAGTTGTTGCACCTGCTCGGGTGGCAGCAGCACGGGCTGTCCGTCGGGACTGCCGAAAAAAAACAAAAAAAATGCAGTCAGTGAGTTAAGGAAGTAAATGATGAGTGGCGACTTTCTGTTTTAGGATCAAATTCAAATGAAGAGTATAGATGTATATTACATTTCCTGATTTTTCTCCCTTTTAAATCAATAATTGTCATTTTTGAATCCATTTTTTCTGTTTTTAGTTCAAAAATAATTTTGTAAAATCTAAAAATATATTTAAAAAATGCTAAAATAAACATTGTTATAGATCTGTAAAAACCTGAATATTTAGGGATTTTAAACCAGTTCATTTAATCCATTTTAAAAAATTAAAATGAGTTTAAATGTATATGAAATTTCCTGACTTTCCCCCTTTTAAATTAATAGTCATTTTTAATCATTTTTTCTGTGTTTTTAGTTCAAAAAATCATTTTGCAAAATCTAAAAATACATTAAAAAAGCTAAAATAAACATTGTTATAGATCTAGAATAAAACTGAATATTCATGGTTTTTAATGCAGTAATTTTAATCCATTTACAGTGTTCCCTCGGTTATTGCGGTTAATGGGGACCGGGACCACTCGCGATGAGTGAATTTCCGCGAAGTAGGGATTTTCCTTCAAAAATGCTTAATTTGAATTTAATTCTAAAAAATGAAAAATAAATTTAAATTTAAAAAAAATAATAATATTTTTTTTACCCCCTGTACACAATACACCATATAGAATACGGGTAAAGAGAGTGAAATTCATGTTATAACAAAAAAACTGTAAAATATGTTGGTTCAGTGTAATATTTGTATTTTTTTTATTTACTTTTTCCCCCCAAAAAAACCTGCGAAGCTCTGAGTCCGCGGTAGCTGAACCGCGAAGTAGCAAGGGAACACTGTATATATATATATATATATTTTTTTTAAATATTATATCTAAAATAGTCCGGCCCACATCAAATCAAGTTGAGGTTAAAGCGTCCCGCGAACCATCCAAATTATGAATGAGTGCGCCTTATAGTCCGGAAAATACGGAACGGCATGCTCTATATTTTACTTAACAACGCACCTGCAGTAGTTAGTAGGAACCACCACACCATAGGCCACGCAGGTTCCTCCCAGTGTGCCGCCTAGTTCGTGAAACAAGCCGTGGAAGATGGATTCCAGTGCAAGAACCAGTAAGAAAATGCTGTTGGACGTCTGAAAAAAATATTATTATTTAAAAAAAAAACATCACAACAATGCTACGCTCATTTTTTTGCTATCAGAAGGACATTTTCTTACCTGCCAGGACAGCATAGCCAGAGCTATGGTGGACACTAGCGTGAAGCGCATGAGCCGTTCTGAAACCAGGCAAAAGTGTCTCATTCCCTTGGACGCCATGATCTTGTCCAAGCGTCCAGCGCCGAGACCCTGGAGCAGGCAGACCCTCTGACAGTCGTCCAGTTTTCCGTGAAAGCCCCACAGGCTTAACAAAAACACCAAATGGCAGACGGCCCAGAAGAGAACGCACGCCACCAACGCCGGGACGCCCAGATACCACGGACTTAGGTTTCCCAGCACTTTTACCGCCAAGCCTAGGAAACCCAACTCCAGGAGCAGTAGGGGTAGCATGGAGAGTCGGCGCCAGAGTCCACGGCAGCACAGTAGCGGTTCCCAACGTTCGATCACGGAGAGTCCGGCGAAGGAGACGTCCAGCAACGGCTCGGACAACACCAGGCAGAAGAATCCGCCAAGAGCGAAGGCATTAGTCCGGACCCGGAAGCTTAGGGAGAAGAAGTTAGCGGCCACCACGGCGAAGACGACCAGGTTGCCCTGCGCCAACGTCGCCTTGACCCGTAGCGCCGTCACAGTGGCGCCCAGGGATGCCGCCAACGCCGCCACGCTCAAGGCTTCCGGCAAAACCAGGACGGTACCAGCAGCGGCAAATCCCGTCAACTGGAGCCGTTCAGCCAAGGTCGTGAACCCTGGTCGGTACCTAGCGTAGCCTAGCATTCTCTCCAGAACCGCCCATAGTGTCCTCAGGGTCACGCTGGAGAGCAAGAGTCCGTTAGCCACTTCTTCCCGGGAGTCGACCTCCAGCTCGGGGCTGTTAACGAAGCATAGCAAGCCCAGAAGGAAGCCGAACCAGAGGTTTAAGAGGCTAAGGCTTAGCCGCTTCTTGCCGAAGTAGCATTGTAAGACGCCGGCTAAGAGGAGGACGAACACAGCTAGGACGAAGACAGCCAGTAGGGTGGACTCGGATGTCTTCTCCCAGCGGACGTAGAGGCCGAGGCATAGGGCTACTAGCATGTTGAGGCCGGACATGTAGCCCAGGCAGCGGACTGAGGACCATAAAGCCCCCTCGCCTTCAAATTGCCTCATGGCCGCTCCGAGCCAGTGACTAACCCAGTAGCGCACCAAACGCACCATTTTTGTAGTTTGTACACGTAAAAACAAGGACGTCGGTGTCTTAAAAAGTTGTTTTCTACATTTAGGGAGCGGGATGGCTCGGAAAATACAACATTTTGCGAGGTTTCTAACTTGGAGAAAAGTAGCTAGCTAGCTAGCATGCTTCACCGGTCGACGCCAAAGAGCTCAATGGCGCTTGTTATGAGGGAAATAAGCATTTTGCTGACGAATTGCGTATTATTATTATAAATGAGATTGACGGTGACTTGAAAAGAAGCAAACTGGCCTGAGAAGGAGGAAGCGACGTTTTAGTTGAGGAAGTTTCGACGCGTCAAAAGTTTGTAAGACGCCATCTTGGATGAGTGCGGAAGTCCGTCTCCGGTGGCCGGATGTGTGCGGAAGTCCGTCTACGGTGGCCGGATGTGTGCGGAAGTCCGTCTACGGTGGCCGCAAAGCAACAAAATGGACGCCACTTCGAAAAACTTCAATTTTCGATTCAAAATGAACTTTAAATTGAGTTAAATATCAACAGTTGGCTTACATTGACATTTCATTTAAATCTTTCATGCAGAAACTCTCTAATACATTTGATATCTGAACATTGTATCAATCTAATTTAGAATTATTCAAACAAAATGGATGACTTTATTGAAACATCAATTTTTTTAAATGGAAATTAATCGTTTAAATACTAGCAAAATATATTCAGAGTAAATTTAGCATTACTCACAGCCAGTCAAAACATGCCTTTGTTGTTTTCATATTAGCTAGCATAAACAAAAACTTTGGCTATTCCAACAATTTGTAGCTTGTACAATTAGGAATGTTATGCTAAAGTATCTTAAAACTGACCAAATTACAGCAATGTGTGCCAATTTCAACTAGCATAAAACAGACACTAAGTTAAATTTTGTTCTGTGGACATTAAGGAAGATTCAAGTATTTATAAATGTAACTTTGAGTAAATTATGGACTGTTTTAGTTATGTATTGGATTGTGTACTTTTACTTGTTTAATGCAATCCAGTATAGCATGGGTGTTTTATATATAATATTTTTTTTATAAATGGATAAAAATAACTGGATTAAAAGCCATGAATATTCAGTTTTTATAGATCTAAAACAAATGTTTATTTTACCTTTTTTTTAAATATATCTTAAATTTTACAAAATTATTTTTTAACTAAAAACACAAAAAAAATGATTAAAAAATGACAATTATTGATTTAAAAGGGGCAAAATCAAGAAATTTAATATACATCTCTACTCTCCATTTTAATTTGATCTTAAAACAGAAACCCAGCACTCATGATTAACTTTCTCGGACCTTACAAAATGCTGCGACGGACCAGATATGGCCCCCGGGCCACCACTTTGACACCAGTGCAGTTTAGTATTGGATTAAAAAAAAAAATTAACAATGACACTATCCGTTTACATTCATTTATAAAAGACGCAACCATACAAGAAGCACACATTGTTCTGAACTGTTGGGAATGACAATGAAAATCCATACCATGCATATTATATAAGTCACTGGAAGACTAACTGGCACCACTTCATAACACAACCACTGACCAAGTGATATTCTATTTAAAAAAAAACCGATATGAATATGAATTACAGTATACTACAGGCACAGGAAAGGTTTCCCATTCACCCCAAAAATATGTCAATACTCTTGTGTGCTGTTAAAGTGTTATGGGAGAAGGGAAAAGGGGGCGGGGCAACGAAGGCACCAATCGGATGTGCCGCTTTCTCGTCTGGTTGAGCATGGTAAGAAAATAGGTCGATTTACGATAGCGTTTAAGATCGGCGAGCGCTAAAGTGCCGTTGCGCTGTCGTCATAACAAACGCCGTCTTTAACTAGTAGCTTAAAAACCTCAGCAGCATCTATTGCTTTAATATTAAAAAAAAAAAAAAAGAAAATACCTCAAAATTGTTTGAGGTTAAACTAGTGCAAACATGTTGAGTTAAGTTGGATTTTTGTTTTCAGTCTTCGGGAAGGATATGTTTTGTTTTTGACAACAGGGAAACATTTGTTATTGTTTGCTGCCATTTGATTGGTTAGGACAATCACAAGCTCTGGTGGGCTTTGTTTCACTCCAAAAAAAAAAAAAAATCATGTTTCCTAGCTTGAAATGAATATTTTCTCTGTAATTCTACGAGTATAACCAACGTAGGAATTAAAAAATAATAATAATAATAACCTACCTTGAAACATTAGTACCTTGCGACTTGAGTAACACACTTAAGTTAGTAGAATACTCCAGTTAGATGAATCCTAAAAAAATGCTACAAATACCACATGACTCTTTGTTAAAGGCTTTAAAAACGATAAACAACGTCAGTGAGCTTTTCAATTGAAGCTAGCTAGCTTACTTGCTAAGCATCACGTTGATCTGATTTTCTTGTTTTTGTTGTTGTTTTCTTTTGTCTCCTCTTGGGTCATCAAGCATTGATATCTTCAGGTGGGCGGAGCTTACTTTCCGACTCTTATAAAAAGTATCTATCAAAATATACGTTGATCCAGAGAGAGGGTTCTGCGAAAATAACCTGTAAACGTCTCTCTTTCACACTTGTGCAAACCGCGTCATAGGGGGCGGGGCTTCATAAAAGGGCGGAGCTTGGGTTGGGGTATAGGCAGGGCCTGGGTGGGGGTGGGCGGGGCTTGGGTATTGGGGTGCAGCAGGTTCTACGTTTGGCAGCGCAGCGATGCAATCCGAGCCGAAAGAGAGCAAAAAGTGAAGGAGGCGGGGCTTGTTGTTGTTTTTAGGTCTGGAGAAGGACTGGGTCCTCTAACTCCTGGAAGCCCGGTAACGAGCCGTTTTGGCTCTCCCCGGAATCCGAATCGTATCCGTCTGGTAACTCGGCGAAGGCCCAAGCTAGCCGTTCGTCGTCGGCGTCGGATCGTGCCTGTCCCTCGCCGCCCTCGTCTTCCTCGGCGGCGTTGAAGTCCTGAGGGATGTAGAGCATCTCGGGGTAGTTGCGCGACACCAGGTCGCCGGTTGTAGCCAGCGATACTTTCCGGAAGGCGATCAGGTGCATGTGGGAGTACTTGACGTATTTGTAGCGTTTGAAACCCAGCGATTCCACCGCCACGCGCCAGCTACGCATCATTAGGGCGTGGCGGTTCTGGTGGGAGGAGTCGGGGGTGATGATGAGTAAGAGGCCGTGGAGGGATAGTAGCTCGTGAGCCTTTTTGCAGCAGATCCAGCGCTGGTAAGGCGAAGGGAAGTAAGAGAGGAGTAGCGAGAAGACGGCTACGTGGAAGAGTTGCGCCGGGAGGGCGTCGATGGGGTTGTGCAGGTGGAGTAGGAAGGCTTCTACCGCCTCACCTGTTAGTTGGAGGGGGCGCTGGAGCTGGAGGTTGAGGAAGTCGCACTTGTACACACTCTGGAGAAAGAAAAAATGAATAAATTGGGCTTTATACTTGGTACAGAATGCTCAAAAGGGATGGGTATTTTTTAATGGGGCCCCCTGCTGGCTGAATGGCAAATTTGAGGAGCTGAAAGTGAATTTTAGATTTTTTCTTTTATAAATGGATTAAAAGAATTGGATTAAAATCCGTGAATATTCAGTTTTTTATAGATCTAAAAGTGTATTTTTTTAGGAAGGGAAAATCTGATTTAATTATTATGTTCCATATTTAAGTGGAAAACTGACAATTTTATATTTTACAAAACTATTTTTTTAACTGAAAACAGAAAAAAATAGATTAAAAATTTAAATGATTGATTTAAAAAAAGGATAAAATCAGAAAAATTAATATACATCTATACTCTTTATTTGAATTTGATCCTAAAACAGAAAATCAGCACTCATTTACTTTCTCGGGCCGCACAAAAAGATGCGGCGGACCAGATTTGGCCCCCGGGCCACCACTTTGACACCACACCCTACACAATATAATTAATACATGAGTTTTAAGCAATGTATTCGGATGTATCCCACCAATCTGATACAAACGTGTAACAAATTATAGATTACATTTTATACAGTTACGGAACTCAGAGAAATGAATTTCATGATCAAAACAATGGAGTGGTTTTAGCTTGAATTTAGTGAAATGTCTCACCTCAACCGCAGGCACAATGTCGATACCGACGGTAAGGAACTCATCATACTTCATGAAAGGGTTAAAGCAACTCCCGACATCCAGGAGCCGGATCTTCCCCATTTGAGTGCTTGGACTGCAACACAAGATAGAAACAGGGATATAATGTATTTTCTCACATATTGACATCCCTCTGCGTGCGTATAAGCCGTACCCTTAAAATTGCCTTAAAATCGTTGAATTATTACAATTTCTCTTGTATAAGCCGCCCCTGTTTCAAAATTTTCACCTCCATATTCATGGTTTTAATAGGGAGTACAAATGTTTTACTTTGAAGGGAAAATCCTTAAAAAAATATAGCTTAAGGACAGTTTTTTCCCCCCACATCCATCAGGACTCTAAACTTTCAGTAGCACAACACACAATCCCTTCTGTGACACATTTTAATTTTTTTTCTCCATTTATAAAGCACACTGGATTATAAGGCACCCTGTCTATTTTGTAGAAAATTTAAGACTTTTAAGTGCGCCTTATAGTCCTGAAAATACGGTAAGCATTACCCTTGATTCAGTCATCATTATTTTTAGTTACAAATATGGCATATATGTGAGAAAATATGGAATTTTTTTTTACAATGTAGTTTTTCTAATACATCCAAAAATGAGTTTTACCATTGGTTAGAATGAGACGGCCGTCCATTCGCAGATGCTTCGGCAGGAGCGCTAGAGAAAGAGACGCTTTTCTGATCCTTCTCCAACATTCTTTTCATGCCGCCGTCCCGGAAATACTCTTGGCAGACGCTGAGGACCCAAAGAAATGTTTTTAATTTTTTTTTTTTTACCCCTTTTCCCCAGGACATCACATTTTTTAAAATTATTTGTAGAAAAAAGTGTTAGTATATTATGGAAATCATTTTCTTAGTCCGTTTTTTAAAGTTATTTTTAAGTGAATAAAAAAAAATCCTGGGAAATAAACATTTTGTATATGACATTTGTATTGTTAAAAAGACTCCAGAAAACTTTAAAAACAAACCAAAAGAATAAAAAAAATTGTACGTTTTTCAATATGGCGTAGAATTACGTAGACAAATATTTTTGTAACTATTTTTTGTAAATACTAAAGATACATTTTCTACTCCTGTGATTGAGTAAGATTCCAAATTCCTAAAAAGAACCATAAACCACTAAAAATGAACCAATTGAAAGAACCGTTCATGAATTGTACGATGCAGACGGGGTGCAGACACTTACAGAATCCTGCCTAGCAACGACCTACAGTCAAATAAAATCCAACTTTTTTTATTAGATTTTTAGATTTTTTATTATTATTATTATTATTATTATTATTTATTTATTAAGTTTCTTTTACCCCTTTCCCCATGATGACGCTGTTCACGCATCAGCCAATGGCAGTAGCTCTGTCCACTCTGTTTTTTGTGTTTTAAGCATGTTTTACCTGAAAAATTAGAGGGAACATTGACATACACCTGCTTATACTGGTGTGCCAACGGCGAGCAATGATGATGTCACTAACACTGGTACTCAGTGCACTCATGGAGTTTGTCTTTTTACCCAGACCAACAAAAAATTAGAGATTTTTTTGCGACAATCGCTCACCTGCGACACCAATCGATGCGTCCCTCTTTCTCGCGACTGACGGCCCAGTGATTGTCGGCAAGGTTCTTCATAGCGACGGCGTACTCGCTCAGCGTCCGTTCGTCTTCGCAGTGCTCGCGCCAAATCTTGTCGAAATCGCCCACTGTTGGAATGCATCAAAAATTGAGCATACTGCAAGAACGGCATGTTTTATAGAGAAGTTATTTTACAGCGTGGGCCCGAAGGCGTGACCGCGATGATTCAAGTGGATCACACGTTGTTTGTTAGCTAATCATGTGGTTAGCTGGAAAGCGCTGGAAGTTCTCAAAAGCGACCAAGTTGTCCGCAAAAGAACAAAATAACAGCAGTAAAAAGCTCTTATGTTTGAAGTAGAGCAGCCAATGGAAATTGATGATTAAAGCCATTTTTAAAATGAATTTATAGTCTGCTATGTGGCCTTTGTTGATTTCATATTTGTTCAAATCTTAGTTTTTGTTGTTGTCTTAATTATATTTTTGTCAGCATTTTATCGTCTGTGTAATAGGATCCATTTTTTTGTTTTATTACTGTATCTGTTTATAAATTGTTTTGTTTGCTTTTCTTTATCAACTATTACAGTCGACTAGTTTATTATTTCCGGGTTTAGTGTTTGGCCAGGCTAACTATTTAGCTAATATTTAATCAAAGGCAGGTTCATGTTTAATATTTAGCTAGCTATACACCCTCTCAACACATTCCTTCACAAAATCTATCATAGGGACATTAAATAACTTATTCGGTGCTGTTGAAGGTGGTAGATGTCCAATTTATTTCGACGGTGAAGCAAATAACTATCGCAGGTTAAGAGGAATAAATTAGCTAATTGTTGGCTAGTTTCATAATAAACTCGTTTTTTGGCCAATTGATGATACCTCTTTAATAAAGGCACACATACAAATTATTCTAGCATTAAAAGGTATATTTAAAAAATACTTTCAATAGGTATCTTGCAGGAAATGTAGTTTATTCATCTCCTCAAGTTGTGATTTTCTAGTAAATAAAAGTGCTAGAATTTAGGTTTAAGAAAATAGCTATAAATCATTAATTTTTAAATTAAATAATTGAACTATTCAATTTTTTTTATTGTAAGTGCTGTTAAAAACATTGTCTACATATAATGTCCAATGTTTTATAACAAATTGGATTAAAGATTTGCTATCATTTAAGAAGAAAAATAATCGCCATTAACTAAAATGGCCGTGTCAGGATTTTTAGCAAAATCGGTTATTAGACCCAAAAAAAAGTTAAGGACTGTTACAGTATATGTAAAAATGTATATGAAGTTGTTTAAGTATTTAGGCCTTCACTAAGAAAGGCAACCATTATCTTATATTAGAAAACCGACGAAGGGTAAAATATACTATTGCGACAAGTATATGAATATGAGTCGCATAGTTTAAGCGTCATCTTAAACTTAAGCCTAACCATGAGCTTCGTCAGTGACCCAAATATGTAAAAGGCCTCTGTCGGTGAAAGGCAGCCAAACGTCGACGGTACCTCAACTTGTGACCGTTACAAATACCGAACAAAACAAGAAAACATGATAATTTTAGCAAAATGACAATATGGCTAGTGACGGTGCAGTTTCGCAAATTAGCATTCGGTTAGCCAAAATAAGACGGGTGGGCCTCACCTTCTCTGTATTTCCTGCGGAGCTTTCTGTGGACGTTTTTCACAACCCCTGATAGTTTTTCCTGCTCGTTCTTAGACGCGGACGCTTCTGGAATTGGCACGGAGAATAGGGCCGGGTGTCTGTCCGTCTCCGCCGTCTCAACGTCGTCGCTGGGGTCCATCGCGCCGGGTCCGGTGAGCTCGTTTTGCTGGTGGCTGGCTTCCTCTTCCCCCCTCTTTACAGCTGCTTAAACCACCGGCGAGCCGGCAGTGCATGTGCCAAGAAAACGTAAATTGATTGGCTGGTCGTAGCTCACATGTGGTCTGAAGTGACAGCGCGTCGTCCAATCACAAGACAGGAAACCAGCGCACCTCGTCTGTTGCGTTCAAATGCTTCTCGTAAGTTCTCCTTCCGTATCGTTACACACGTTAACTACACAAAAAGGGGAGAAAATGTTAATTATGTGGATAATAAAGCAACATTTTTCTCTGTTTAAATTTTGTCTGTGCTTATTTTTTATATTGACTAAAATAAAGTGAATATAGAGAAACATCATTACTCTTATGAAACTAATAAAAGCAATTTGTTTTAGGCGTCTCGGGATGCCTTTTAAACAAGCTAGCTAGGAAATGTGCTAACGTTTCCTTCATAGTGTTTCATTATAACGTTGTAAATTCACAAATATCTGAATTCCAGGTTGATATCTAACCCAATATAGTAGTTAAAACGTTTAATATATCATACTCACTGTGAGTGGACATTGAACATCTTTAGCGGATACGTATTAGTAACAGCTTTGAGCCAAAATGGAGTCCGTCCTGTATGGCACGTACCTGCAAAATCATCTATAAATAGAGCTATTTTTATTTTTTTCCACTTGTTAATAATAAACAACATATCCCAACCTATAAATTTGATTCAAAGTGTCCAATTTAGAACTTTCATTTACATTTTTATACAAGCTACGGCAATGACGCTAGCATATATAGTTCGGGGTAGCTGTTTATTTATACATATTATTTTTACAATAAAAATAATCTTTGTCTCGTTTTCTGAATAAAAGTTGAAAACATGTTACGTGGATCATCTTATTCAGAATATTCTTCAATACGATTCTTGCTAGAGTATCAATTGGGATTATGTTAAGCACACTTATACAAAAAAAAGTCCAGTATTTGTCAAAAACATAAGTATTTCAAAACAGGTTTTTTAGCCAATGGAGTTATCTTTTGTCTGTTTCTCGCCTTGACATAAGAGCCACAAGACAGAAATCAAATATAGGCCAAAACAGGCTAGAAAATCGTAATAATAAGCCGTGACTACAAACACCGCTAACAAGGTAGCATACATCAACGTTTTGGAGACACAATCGCGAGTACAGGTCTCTCGCAGCCTTGCCACGTTTCCGTCGGCCATTTTGGGTCGACTTGGCTTTGGTGATGGGTTTTCCCGGCTTTCCCGAAGACCACCACCACCACGTTCTTCATCGAGTACCTCGCTTATGGACGGCATTGGCGAGGAAAGCGATTTACTTCTCCTCAACGAAGACCTCTCGCTCAAACCGAAAGTTGCTTCGGCACCCCGATCTTTGGTATGGACCGCACGTAGACAATGCATATAGAGCTCTACTTCGTCATCGGAGTCGGTCTCCGGTTCTTCGGATAACTGGTCGTCTTCTTGAAGACCAGTTTCAGCCAAGATCTGAGTTTTTGGATCTTCTTCAGATCCACCATCTTCACAAAGATGTTTCCAGAGTTCTTCTTCTAGCTTTTTTTGGTCCAATTGCCATTTCCGGTTGTCGTCTTTGTCTTCTACTCCATCAAGGTCTTTTTTGTCTTCTAGGATCTGGACCAAATGTGCTTCAGCACCCCACAAGGTCTCGTTTAAGGGCGCAATGTCCTCCTTCAGGTTGTCAAGTCTTGCTATTCCTGGACAGTTTTTTGGTTCTAATTCTTCTGAAATGTTTGCTTCTTCCAACATGGCTTCCCAGTTTTGTATCTGGTCTATCTCTGGCGACCTATCAGGCTCCTGAAGGTTTTCATGCCAACTGTCGGCTATGGCTACGAAAAAGGACACTGCTTGTGAGTGATTGTCCAAATCTTCACAAAATTGGTCTTCTCTAATGCAAGTTTCTTCTCGGTTTTCAAGAAAAATCGACGTCCCGTCATCGGCTGAGAAACTGCAACTTTTGGGGCGGTTAAAATCTTCTGAATTTGTAGCTCCACCCACTGAATTTCTGTCTAATTCGTCAAATTCCAAACCAGTCTGGTTCTTGACGTCCCCACTAACCAAATTCTTAAAAGTTGCTAAAACTGCGTCATTATTTTCAACTCCACCTTCAGATTGACGTATCCCCTGAATATTTTCTGACTCAAAGTCCAGAGAAGCCCTCGAATGTGAATCCATATCTGTCCAAATGTTGTTTCCAGAAAGAGAAATTTCGAAATCGGAATTCCGGGACTCTCCCGTTCCGTTGTTGAGCTGCTTTTCATCATGTTTTTGGTGTCCCGTTACCACTTCTTCTTCTTCTTCTCCATCTGACCTTCCTCCGATCGTGGAACTGACCTGTTGATCTTCACCAATCGTCTCTGAGTGATTCTGAATCGGGGAAAAAAAGTGTGGCGTCAATTTTTTTGCACCTGAAAGTTCGGTGCTTGGACGTTTGGTTGCCGGTCTTTTGGTCACCGGTCAAATAGTGACAGAGAGTTTACTGTTGAAACCAGATCTCAAAATTATATTCATGAGAGAGAGTTTAATACCTGAGAGAGAGAGTTTAATATCTAAGTACTGTTTAATATCTCAGTACTGTTTAGTATCTAAGTACTGTTTAATATCAAAGTACTGTTTAATATCTAAGTACTGTTTAATATCTAAGAGAGAGAGAGAGTTTAATATCTAAGTACTGTTTAATATCTAAGAGAGAGAGAGTTTTATATCTAAGTACTGTTTAATATTTAAGTACTGTTTAATATCTAAGTACTGTTTAATATCTAAGTACTGTTTAATATCTAAGTACTGTTTAATATCTAAGTACTGTTTAATATCTAAGTACTGTTTAATATCTAAGTACTGTTTAGTATCTAAGTACTACAGTTTAATATCTAAGTATAGTTTAATATCTAAGTACTGTTTCATATCTAGGTACTGTTGAAAACAGTAGATATTTAGATATTAAACTCTCTCTCATGAATATAATTTTGAGAGCTGGTTTCAACAGTACTTAGATATTAAACAGTACTTAGATATTAAACAGTACTTAGATATTAAACAGTACTTCAATATTAAACATTACTTAGATATTAAACATTACTTCAAAATTAAACAGTACTTCGATATTAAACTCTCTATCTTAGATATTAAAGATATTAAACTCTCTCTCATGAATATAATTTTGAGAGCTGGTTTCAACAGTAAACTCTCTGTCTCCAAAAGACCGGCGACCAAACGTCCAGTCACGGAAAGCTCATACGGCGGCAAAAATGTCAGTACCTGAACACTTGGTGAGCTCCCCGAAGCTGAAGTATCCATCTGCGATACCTCTTGGATACTACTTATTCCAGTGCCATTCTTCGTCACATTTTCCCAAAT
The DNA here is from genome assembly GCF_051989575.1 of Stigmatopora nigra. Lineage (NCBI taxonomy): Eukaryota > Metazoa > Chordata > Actinopteri > Syngnathiformes > Syngnathidae > Stigmatopora > Stigmatopora nigra. Next base: position 2,423,210 of record NW_027551604.1, read on the forward strand.
GTCTTCGTAATTCTGCATCTTGTCCATGGATCTCATCCCAGGATCTTCTGTAACGGACCCATGGACGCCATCCACACTGTCCTGCTTCTTGACGTCATTGCTAACCAAATTCTGGAGAATTCTAACATCTTGTTTGTTCCAAGTAACATTTTCTAGAACAATGGAATTGACTTCTTGGGTATTTTCAGGCCATGTCCAATCGTCTTCAGTCCTGCCGGGCAACTGGTGCTCAAAATGGACGCCGTTACTTGGACTTTGACAGTTCTCCGTCTTCTTTTCAGCCTCGGAGACTAAATTTTTGAAATATTCGTTATTATTTGACTTGGGGGTGCTAACGTCGCCCTGTGGTAAGGACGACAAAGTGATTTTTTCGGGTGTCTGCGATTTGTTTGGTGTCCGCGACTCATTTTGTCCACTTGGCGTTTTGTCCAATGTTTTGTCTGGGATGGCGGTGGGGTCTTCATGCTTTGGTTTTGGTTCTACGGCGTCCCGTTGAGAAAAGTAGTCCTTGACTCGGGCCATCCGAGCGGCTTTTCGTTGATTTCGTCGGCTGCAGTTTTGCTTGATTTCAACCTGTTCGTCAATGAGAAAGTTAGGTTATTTATGCTTGGCAGAATAATCCGATAAAAAACATTTGAGGGGTCGCCATGTCATCATAAGACTTGGTCCACTACATTAAGAGTGTAAGACTCGGGTTGGTTCGCGAGCCGCGTTAATGTCAACTTCATTTAATGTGGGCGGGCCATTTTAGATATAATATTTAGATTTTTTTTTTTATAAATGGATTTAAAGAACTGGATTAAAAGCCCTGAATTTTCCGTTATTTTTAGATCTAAAACAATGTTTATTTTAGCTTTTTTAAAATATATTTTTAGATTTTACAACATGATTTTTGAACTAAAAATCAGAAAAAAATGGATTAAAAAATGACAATGATTGATTTAAAAGGGGGAAAATCAAGGACTTTTTTATAGCCCTAAAACAATGTTTTACCAAAAAAAAAACAATTTTTTTAAAACATTTTTTTCACCATAAAAAAATTGTTATATACGTCATATGACAATTTCTTTATGGGTAAAAATGTTTTAAAAAATTGTTTTTGAGCTATTAAAAAAATCCCTGATTTTTCCCCCGTTTTAAATCCATCATTGTCATTTTTTTATCCATTTTTTTCTGTTTTTTAGTACACTATTCGAAATTATCAAAAAACATAAAATGCAGGAAAGTTGACAGGTATGAGATAAAGTAATTGTGGCAAACAAAGGGTTAAAATGTATAAATTGGGCCAATCAGGCTATACCTGTAAATTCTTACTGTCTTCTTTTAACTGATTGGGTTGGAAAGCTTGATTGACTCCATCTTCTTTTGTTGGCTTATCTAAAAATAATTAAAATATATAAATATATATATATATTTTTTAACCTTTTGCATTGATTCATTGATGTCGGCAAATATGTTCATACCTTCTGACAGCTTTTCCGTGGATATTTCCAAAACATCTTCCGAAAAGATTTGGCTGCCAAACACAAAATGCACAGGTGAACTTTATGGCCAATCACAGGATACAAAAAGACAAACAACCAATCACTCGTCGCTAAGGGCCAATTTAGAGTGTCCAATCAGCCTATTGTTGGATTGTGGGAGGCAACCGGACTACCCAGAGAAAACCCACGCAGGCCCGGGAAGAAAATACTAACTCCACACAGGTGGATTGCCGACCTGGATTTGAACCCGGATCCCCTACTGCGAGCCAACGCGTTAACCACTTAACCACCGGGCCACCCTGCTATTAAATACATTATCACAGTGTTTTTAACTAAATGATCAAAAACTCAAATATTAAAGGAACAATATACAAAAAAAATGATACTAATCCGAGACAGTTCCCGATGTGGCCACCAGGTGAATTACAACAAATAAAAAAATAGTAAAACCCTATTTTTAGGTGTTTTTTTCAGAGGGACGGAACGAATTAATTTGTATTTGGTTATATTATATGTGGAAAAATTGATTTATACAAAAAATGATACTAATAAGGAACATGACTCAATCAGTTCCTGGGCATCCCTGGACAGTTCCCAATGTGGCCACCAGGTGAATTACAACAAATAAAAATGGTAAAACCTTATTTTTAGTTGTTTTTTTCAGATGGTGGGAACCAATTAATTGGTATTTAGTTATATCATATGTGGTAAAAATGATTTATACAAAAAATATACTAATAAGGAGCTCAATCAATTCCTGGGCATATGAGACAGTTCCATATGTGACCACCAGGTGAATTACAACAAATAAAAATGGTAAAACCCTAGTTTTAGTTTTTTTTCTCCAGAGAATGGGAATGAATAAATTTGTATCTATTTATATTATATGTGAAAAAATGATATATACAAAAAATATATACCTTGGGCATCTGAAACAGTTCCCAATGTGGCCACCAGGTGAATTACAACAAATAAAAATGGTGAAACCCTATTGTTAGCGATTTTTTCAGAGGATGGGAATGAATTAATTTGTATTTATTTATTCTATATGTGGAAAAATTGATTTAAAAAATTATACTAGTAAGGAACATGACTCAATCAGTTCCTGGGCATCTGAGACAGTTCCATAAGCGGCCACCAGGTGAATTACAACAAATAAAAATGATAAAATCCTATTTTTAGGTGTTATTCTCAGAGGCTAGGAACAAATTAATTTGTATTTACTTATTTTATATATGTAAAAATCGATTTGAGATACAAATGTGTCCTACCTTACGCTCTTCAGGCAGCTTTTCTTCTCATGCCGGCCCCCCCATTCTTTAGCCTTGGTCCGACAAACCAACACATAGTTCCTACAGTCATTGTTAGCCCAAAATGTCCCCACTGGTGTCTCATAACGCAGACAAAAGTCAACTCTTGAACCCTGCTCCGGGAATGGCGGCACCAAAGTGAGCTTAAAGGCAAATCGATCCATGTGGGCGTGGCCAAAGTTAGGGATATACTCAGTCAAGAGGTCAAAGTGGCTAACCCAAGAATCTAACGTTGTCCTCACATAGACAACCTTGTGGAAGGACATGTTGAGGACACAAACCAGTCCTTTGAGTGTAGTCGTCCCTGGAATCAACTCTAAGGACTCCAGCTCTATTTTCTGCTCTTGGACTCGAACCAGCAACTCCTCGGGAGACAATGGCGACTGAAAGGTCAACGGCGCCATAGAATACTCCTCCGCCGCCGATATCCCGTCTACGTCCAACTGTGGCGCCGTCGGGACGTCGCAGGAATCAAATTCTTTGACGTAGACCAAGTTTAGACCTTTAGAGTCCGCGAAGGAGACCCTGCGAGACCCCCCGGGGGTAAAAACCGGTCCTGGTTCTTCTCCTTCGTCGTCGGAGAAGGAGGTTCTTCTTCTCGGGAGAGGAGAACACTTGGGTCTGATGCTGATCTCCACTTCGCCATCGTCTTCGTCCAGATCTGGGACGTGGAGGAGGGGGTAGGTGGACGTGTTGGGGGGTCCGCTTTGTCCCTCGGACTCCATGGGGAGCTTCTAGACTGGAGAGACAGTGGACGGGAAAGGGTGATGGCGGAGACTGTCAAGTGACATTTAACCAGCTCGGACTTAACGGATGGCGTCGAGTTACGGCCGACATTGTCGCCGTCCTAAAAATAGGACGGGAAGGGGCGAGTCAGAAAATATCCCCCTTGGGCACGGGAAAAATGTAGTGACGTTGATAACTTGTAGTTATGACTGACTTATTGGTTTTTGGAGGTGTTTTGATCGGACTACAATGTAAAAGTTAGCCTTTTATCTGGTTGAGCTAATAAAGATGTTTGTGTTAAAAGGCATGAAGAGATGGACTTTATGACCTCATGGAGGAGGGGGTGGGGCTTTGGGGGAGGGTTTAAAGAAGGGGGAGGGAGGCTATGGCTCGGGAGCTGTGTGTGGCTGTTTTGGTGGGTGCGTATGGGTTGGAGTTGAACCGGTGGTCCTGAATGCACCATTGATTTTTTTTAGTCGTCTTTTGCAGCCATTTTTGCGTTGATAGTTGTTGATAGTCGTGGATGGTCATTGATGGTCATTGATGGTCATTGATAGCCATTAATAGCCATTGATAGTCATTTATACTAATTGCTAATCATTGATAATCATTGATAATCATTGATACTCACTGATACTCACTGATACTCACTGATACTCACTGATACTCACTGATACTCACTGATACTCACTGATACTCACTGATACTCACTGATACTCACTGATACTCACTGATACTCACTGATAGTCACTGATAGTCACTGATAGTCACTGATACTCACTGATACTCACTGATAGTCACTGATAGTCACTGATACTCACTGATACTCACTGATACTCACTGATACTCACTGATACTCACTGATACTCACTGATACTCACTGATACTCACTGATACTCACTGATACTCACTGATACTCACTGATACTCACTGATACCCACTGATACTCACTGATACTCACTGATACTCACTGATTCTCACTGATTCTCACTGATACTCACTGATACTCACTGATACTCACTGATACTCACTGATAGTCACTGATAGTCACTGATAGTCACTGATAGTCATTGATAGTCATTGATAGTCACTGATAGTCACTGATAGTCACTGATACTCATTGATACTCATTGATACTCATTGATACTCATTGATACTCATTGATACTCATTGATACTCATTGATACCCATTGATACTCATTGATACTCATCGATACTCATCGATACTCATTGATACTCATCGATACTCATCGATACTCATCGATACTCATTGATACTCATTGATACTCATTGAACTCATTGATATTCATTGAGCTTATTGATATTCATTGATTAGCAATAGCGTAGCAAATTCGTCAAAAAAATTCCGAGACTTTTTTTACTTCAAAAGTGGTAAAAGGACAAAAAAAATACATTTTCATGACTTTGATAGAATTCGGTCCCCTGGTGGCCAATGCAGACATAACAAAAGGAGCAACTAAATGAATTCCACTTTAGCATAAAAATACAGATAACCATTTATGTTCATTGTTTATGACTTATTTATTGAGGATTTTGTATTACTTATTAATTATTTATCTGTTCATTAGTTTGTTGTTATTTGTATACTTCCCTATTTATGTTGTTAACTACTTATTAATTCATTACTTATTGATAAATTATGTATTTGTTCGTTGTTATTGTTTGTTTACTTCAAAGTGAAACTTTAAATCTAATTATACTTGTATAATTACAATAAAAATTGAATTTTCTAAATTAAGAGTCCAATGCTAACATGCTAACAACCGCTATGCAAACAAATCTCCCCCAAATGAGCATTAAAGACATCATTTTCCAATGGTTTCCTGGTGTGTTTTTGCCGCCACTCAAACAACTAAATGAGCCTTTGTTCTAAATGAGGACACCCACACAAAAGCACAAACTATACTTGTCCCAACTTGGAGACTATAAACGACACTTGCTTGTTTGTTTGTTGTGTATTTATACTCCATTTTGTCTCCTGTGACTCGGCGTTCTATTTATTTAGGGAGACGTGTAAAATGAAGTCAATAAAAAAAGATGTGTGGCGTCCGCTCATTGCCGCTTTTCCCACACCCTCCTGGTATAATTTGCGGCGGTGGCGGTGGCGGCGCCTCCCACCCAGGTAGCGTCTTCATCGCATCTTCGTCCTCACTTTGTCATCAGCGAGTGCCGGCTTACAATCGAAGCACAGCAACTCCAAAACTGTAAGTATCCTATCTTAACTCGCAATTTCTCGAGGGGTTTTATACTTTGTACTATGTTTAGTATAACAATAAGAACAGTAACAAATATATTTATATCTATTTATTTGATTTTTTGATTTATTTTATTTTATTTATAGATTTATTCTATTTTATCTTTTGATTTATTTTATTTTATTTTTGGATTCATTTGATTTCATTTTTGGATTCATTTGAATTCATTTTTGTGATTTATTTTATCTTTTGATTTACTCTATTTTATATTTTGATTTATTCTATTTTATATTTTGATTTATTCTATTTTATATTTTGATTTATTAAAATTGTTTTTTTTTATTTATTCGATTTTATTTCTTGATTTATTTTATTTTTTGATTTATTTTATTTTTTAAGTTATTCGATATAATTTCTTGATTTATTTTATTTATTTTTTCATGTATTTTATTTTTGGATTCATTTGATTTCATTTTTTGATTTATTTTATTTTGTGAGTTATTCTATTTAATTTCTTGATTAATTTTATTTTTTGATTTAATTTATTTTTTCCTATTTTTTGATTTATTTTGCTTTCTGATGTATTATATTTTATTTTGTTTTTTGATATATTCTATTTTATTTTTTGAGTTATTTGATTTTATTTCTTGATATATTTTCTTTTCTTTTTTTATTTAATTTATTTTATCTTATTTTTTGATCTATTTTATTTTATTTTCTGATTTATTTTATTTTTTGATTCATTCTATTTTTTATCTTGAGTTATTCGATTTTATTTCTTGATTTATTCTATTTTATGTCTTGATTTATTTTATTCCATTTTATTTCCATCCATAACTCCACCACGACTCAAGCCATTGTGTCACTTAATCAACATCTCGTCAGGTGCCGGGACGCCCTCAAACTTAATCTAATCGGACCGAGAAAGACGGCAGCCATTTTTTTACCTTGCATCCCCGCGGAGGTTCTCCCTAGCCAAGATGGCTCCTCGTCAGGCCACACGACCTCCGTCCTCCGGCAGGCTTCAGGCGTTGATGCGACACAAGGCGCAGGCCCTTTTCCTTCTTCACCAGGTATTGTAGACTTTCCCGGGCCGCACAAAATTATCCGGCGGGCCAGATTTGTCCCCCGGGCCGCCACTTGGACACCTGTGCTGTAATGAAATGAATTCTCATTGTAGCACCATCTCAAAGAGTTCTACAAGCAACAACAGCAAATTAACACGCAGTGGCTTCGACAGCAGCCCATAAATAGAAGCAATGAGGTAACTTACCCGTTTTTGTGATATTTGGTTGTGGCGTTTTTGACTCGTTTAGCGGCTCGTCTTCTCGCAGAAAGCGGAAGATCAAAATGTGCGGCGCCATGGCAAAGACACGGATGAGTCTAGCGAGGAGAAACCAGCGCAGAGGGAGAAACCGCCGTCATTTTCTCTTCACAGGTGGTGAAAATATGGTTTGTTTGTTGTTGTTTTTTGTGTGCAATTGTCTCCATGTTTTTGACTACTTATTTAAATATGACTTATTTATTGAATATGTCATTATTATTTATGATTATTTCTCTGTTTTTTGTTATTTGTGCGCTTTAAGTTTTTGACTACTTATTTAAATATGACTTATTTATTGAATATTTAATTATCAATGTTTGTGATTATTTGTCTGTTTGTTGTTTTTTGTGCAGTTAATGTTTTTGACTACTTATTTAAATATGACTTATTTATTGAATGTCATTATTATTTATGATTATTTGTCTGTTTGTTGTTGTTGTTATTGTGCACTAAGTTTTTGACTACTTATTTAAATATGATTTTTTTACTGAAAATATCATTATTATTATTTATGATTGTCTGTTTGTTGTTGTTATTTGTGCACTTTAAGTTTTAACTACTTATATAATTACGACTTTTTTAACTGAATATATAATTATTATTATTAATGATTGTTTGTTGTTATTTGTGCACTTCATGTTTTTGACTACTAATTTCACTATGACTTTTTTCACTGAATATGTAAATTATTATTTGTGATTATTTGTCTGTTTGTTTTTGTTATTTGTGCACTACTTATTTAAATATGACTTATTTATTGAATAAGTAATTATTATTATTTTTGATTATTTGTCTGTTTGTTGTTGTTATTTATGCTCTTTCCCACCTATTTATGTATTTGACTACTTATTTAAACATTTCTTATTTATTGGTAATGTTTAGTGATAATATTGTTTGTTGTTGTTGACTTATTTAAATATAACTTATTTATTGATAATTTATTTAGTACTTATTGGTATTGTTTATTTATTATTCTTTTTGTTGTTGTTATTTGTTTACTTCCCTATTTATGTTTTTGACTACTTATTTAAATATAACTTATTTATTGATTATATATGTGTTATTAATTAGTATTGTTTATTGATGATTTATATAATCAATCACAATTGTTTGTAAATAATAATATAATAATAAAATACCATTTTGTAATGTGCTTCATGCTATACAGGTCAACTCCAGCAGATAACACGACAAACCCGCTTTACGGTCACGGCGTCTGCAACTGGCCGGGGTGCGAATCCGCCTGCCAAAACTACGCCCAGTTTGTCAAGTGAGTTAACCCTTTGATTGCCTAATTTGATTTTTTTTTTAAGGAATTTAAAAAGTCTCACGCAAGTAACAACAAAATGCACCAAAAAAACATTTTGAAGTTAGCACCTGTAGACTTTTTTTTCTCCAAAAAGTTTGCATGTTTTCAAGAAAACTCATAATAAGTATAAAGATTATTTGGTAGGTATTTGGTATATTTGGATGGGAAATGGGCTCTGGAACATCAACAAATGATGCAAAAGAAAAGCAAAATACATTTTTTTGGAAGCATAAATTATCCCAGATAAAGGATTAAAATCTAAAAATACCTGATTGGTTGTCACTGATGGCGATAGACGTCCAATCCATTGAGTGGGAGGGGCCTTATCCTGCAGTTCAAATGAAAAAATGTCAATTACAGTAATCCCTCGAATTTCGCGGTTTCACTATAAAGCAGATTTTTTTCTGTGAATTTTTTTTTTAAATATTTTTTTTAGTTTTTGTAACGGCAAATGAGTTAACCTATATGTGTGTGTGTGTTTTTAGTCACATGCACTGCGAACACACACTGGACGACAGAAGTGCGGCGCAGTGTCGAGTCCAGATGCAAGTGGTTCGCCAGCTGGAGATTCAGGTCAGCTTTGCCGCAATCTTCCAAATTCGACCAAAAAGTTTGAATAAACTCCTTCGCGATCGGAACGTCTCAAAAAACACAAAGACATTCACCAAAACTCCAATTGAAAAAACACCATTTATATCATTAAAATCCAAGAAAACCCCAAAATTGCATGCAAAAAACCCCCGTCAGGCAACAATAAGTCTGCATTTCACAAACCTAATTCATCACACTTGAGCGTCTCTTCTCCAGCTCCACAAAGAACAAGAGCGTCTGCGCGCCATGACGGCTCACCTTCAGCTAGCGCCTGCTCAGGAATGCCAGCCTGCCCCTGAAAGACCACCTTTGACCTCAGGAGAAACCTCAACCGATTCCCTTTATCCACAGGTACGAGCTAAGCACACTTGCCCATTGTATTGATGACATAATCCTCCTTAAGACCGACTCGTCAGGTGCAAATCAGAAAAAATACTATGATATTAATATCCCTATCCCTAACCCAAAACTTAACCCATACCTATACCTATATATATTTACCGTATTTTCACGACTATAAGGCGCACTTAAAAGTCTTAAATTTTCTCCAAAATAGACAATGCACCTTATAATCCAGTGCGCCTTATATATGGGGAAAAAAACAGAAAACCAAAAATGAAAAACCACCACTGTCGGATATTAAAAAAAACACAAACGCCTGAACTGAATACTCAATACTGTTAAATATGCAGATCAGCCATCTTAGTTTACCAAATCTTCCATCATATAACTCCTCCCCCACTGCATGATTTTATACAAAAAAATCCAAAACATCAACAATGGCTGGCTCTAGAGGTGACTGTAAAGTAGTGAGTGAGTGCTTCATAGCTGGAAGTCAATAGCAATTACCGTATGTTCACGACTATAAGGCGCACTTAAAAGTCTTACATTTTCTCCAAAATAGACAGTGCGCCTTATAATCCAGTGCGCCTTATATATGGAAAAATGTCATTCATTGGGGGTGCGTCTTATAACGCCGTGCGCCTTATAGTCGTGAAAATACGGTACATATACACATGAATATACCTATACCGATACACATACATATATTATTCCTTATACTCACTGACCTCATTTGATGTCATCTGATCTTATTTCATATTTGTTAAAATTTAATAGTTTTGACTGTTTCTCTTGCGAAAATATTAAAAATAAACACTAATAAGAACAAAAAAATACATTCTATTATACTTAATTTGGCTTTACGAATATTTCTAACCAACAAAAAATGCTCTATAAAGGGTTAATACCAACTCTTCAAAATATATTTACAATTGCAATACCATACAGATACAGTAGGATAATTACCTTGAAAGCGACCAATCAAACGGCTCCATTCCGTTCTCTTGCAGGCCAACTCGCTGAATCCTCCAAATTTTACGGACGTCGACACCCTCTCACCAGAAGGAAGCCCCAAAGCGACATTTTCCGGGGCGCTACGGCGCCCCCATTTCTGGTTGACTTACTCTACAGGTCATCCAAAAAAAAATTAAAATGATTAAAACAATATTTGAACATTATAATATTGCAATTCCAGAAAAAGAACGCGAAGTCTACAAGAAGGCGGACATCCGGCCACCTTTTACCTACGCCACCTTAATAAGACAGGTGCTTCCTAGTTTTATTTTGAAAGTTTTCCCTTTTGTGTGGATCTGATTGACTGTAATTATGAATTTTATTTTGTCAAAAAGGCTATTATGGAATCAGAAAATACGCAACTGACATTGAATGAGATCTACACTTGGTTTACGGGGACTTTTGCCTTTTTCCGACGGAATGCAGCCACCTGGAAGGTAATTGATCATGTTCCTTTAATTCAAGGGTGTCAGACTGTTGGTTGGCGGGCCGCTTTAACGTCAACTTGATTTCAACTGGGTCGGACTATTTTAGATATAATATTTAGATTTTTTTTTAAATAAATGGATTAAATGAACTGTATTAAAAGACCTGAATATTCCGTTTTTTATAGATCTAAAACAATGTTTATTTTACTTTTTTTTATATATATTTTTAGATTTTACCAAATGATTTTTGAACAAAAAAAAAAAAGAAAATATGGATTAAAAAATGACAATTATTGATTTAAAAGGGGGAAAATCATGAAATTTAATATACATCTATACTCTTCATTTTAATTTGATCCTAAAACAGAAAGTCGGCACTATTTTTTTTATATAAATAGATTAAAAGAACTGGATTAAAAGCCCTGAATATTCAGTTTTTTATGGATCTAAAACAATGTTTATTTTAGCATTTTTTTAAATATATTTTTTTAGATTTTACGAAATAATTTTGGAACTAAAAACAAAGAAAATATGGATTAAAAAATAGCAATTATCAATTAAAAGGGGGAAAAAATCAGGAAATGTAATATACTACATCTATACTCTTCATCTTAATTTGATCCTAAAAGACAAACTTTGTGTTTACGTCAGAACGCCGTGCGTCACAACCTGAGCCTTCACCGATGCTTTGTGCGCGTGGAGAACGCCAAAGGTGCCGTGTGGACGGTGGACGAGGCCCAATACCAACAAAGGAGATCCCAGAAGATGATTGGGTCAGTCTAACCATCCCTCAATTGAGACAATTGGATCATCTGAAAGAAAGAAAAAAAAAAATCCAAAAGATCAATAAGAGCTGGCTCCAGAGGTGACTGTGTAGTTCCCTTCACAGTGTTAAATTAGCCAAGAACTGTGCTACATTTGTGTGTGTGTTAATGAGTGTGTGTATGTGTGAATATGTATATATATATATATATACATGTATGTGTGTATATGTATAAATATATGTGTATGTGTGTACATGTATATAGATGTGAGAATATGTGTATATATGTGTATGTGTGTATACGTATATATGTGTATGTGTGTATACGTGTATATATATGTGTATGTGTGTATACGTATATATATGTGTATGTGTGTATGTATATGTATATATATGTGTATGTGTGTATGTATATGTATATATGTATATATGTATATATGTATATATGTATATGTATATATGTATATGTATATGTATATGTATATGTATATGTATATGTATATATATATATATATATATATATATATATATATATATATATATATATATATATATATATATATATATATATATATATATATATATATATATATATATATATATATATATATATATATTTATATATATTTACACATATATATATATATATATATATATATATATATATATATATATGTGTGTGTATGTGTGTGTATATTCCTCACATAATGTATTTTTTCCATAGGAGTCCACTAATGATGACAAGTGTCCACCTGGAGTCTTGTTTGAAATGACGTTAAAGACTGGTGAAATATCTTTTTTGCAATATAAACACAATTCAAGCACTAATTAATCCCAGGGGCGACATTTACAGCTGTAAAACTACGGGGATTTGACTGTAGAAACGACAAGAAGAAACCTCGGATGATCCACATTTGGAATTTTTGGAAGTCTTATTGTTGATGTCATGTAACGTAATCAATGTGTATGAACTCGAGCCAAAACAATTGGAAATCAAATGATGTATTAATGACTGACAAATGGCAGCAAAACAGCATTGGTCAGAAATGATATTTGATATTGAGGTTCATTTTTTTGTGTTTAATGTACTTAACATTTTTAAATGCGATAAATGCCAGTGTCTCATGTCCCTAATAAAGTGGCTTGTTTTCCCAATATACATTAAATGTGTCATCATTGGAAGTGGGAACTTAATGAGGTAAAATTACCGTTTTTGTAATATATAATATATAATTATATATTATAAAAAAACATTTAATAATTGTTTGGTAAATATCGGGCTGCATTGTATTTTAGTGTCAATTGTTTCTTTTATACATTTGAAAATAAGAATACATCATTTAAAAAATATTGTTTTAAAAATATATTTTTAAAAATGTTTTAAAAATGAGACCAAAGACCAGTTTTTTCAGATAATTATATCCGAAAAAACAAAAGAACATATTAAATGTATATTAAATTTCCTGATTTCCCCGTTTTAAATCAATAATTGTCATTTTTTAATCATTTTTTTCTGTATCTTTAGTTCAAAAATAATTTAGTAAAATCTAAAAAATATATATAAAAAAAAATCTAAAATAAACATTGTTTTAGATCTATAAAAAAACGGAATATTCAGGGCTTTTAATCCAGTTCTTTTAATCCATTTATATAAAAAAAATCTAAATATTATATCTAGAATGGCCCACCTGAAATCAAGTTGACGTTAAAGCAGCCCATGAACCAACCCGAATCTAACACCCTTGGTATAATATCTCGACCCCGAATATAAGACGACCCTCACTTTTTCAGTCTTATTTCAACCAAAGAAAAACACAATTCTATATCATATTTAACAGGAAAAGTGCAAAATAATTGCATTCATTTAATTCCCCACTCAAATGGGATAAAACGACAAATTTGCCCCACAAGGGGTCACCGTAAACGTAGCCCCCGTGTGGCTAAATGGAAGCTAGCTAATTGTGGCGAGGGAACAATTCCGCTTTGACAGTTTCTCGGTGGCGTAAACTCATGGGTGGCCTTTTTTTTTGCTTGATTTTGCGTGACTCTCCCTGGGGGGTCTGAACAAGGCTTTTTGTGATTAAGGAAGCGCAATCACACACGATCAGTGCGGCTTTCAAGTTCTCCGCAAACAAACATGGGAGTTAATTTGAGGGTTAATAGAACAACAACAATGGCGGCGACGCCATGCAAATTTTTTGACAGCTTTTTACGAGGTGTCGCGACCTCCAATTGCTCGTTTCGAGACCAAAGAAGGAAAATCTAGGAAAGCAGGCGTGTTTTTTATATATATTTTTTTAATTCCACTATTTCAAACAGTTTGTCAATATTTTAACTCGGCTATCCTTGTTTTCTCACCACAGACCAGTTGATTTTGTTGTTGTTATTATTATTGTAATAGAAAATATTGAGTAATGGCGAGTTCTAAAATGTAATGTATTTATTATTATTATTTTTTTAAATTTGAACCGCTTTATCCTCACTAGGGTTGTGGGTGGTATTTAATATCTAAGTACTGTTTGATATCTAAGTACTGTTGAAAATAGTACTTAGATATTTAGATATTAAACTCTCTTTCATGAATATAATTTTGAGAACTGGTTTCAACAGAACTTAGATATTAAACAGTACTTAAATGTTAAACAGTACTTAGATGTTCAACAGTACTTAGATATTAAACAGTACTTAGATATCAAAAAGTACTTAGACCTCAAACTCTCTTAGATATAAAACAGTACTTGGATATCGAACAGTACTTAGATATTAAGCAGTATTTAGATATTAAACAGTACTTAGATATTAAACAGTACTTAGATATTAAACTCTCTCTCTCATAGAAATTAAACTCTCTCTATTAGATATTAAACTCTCTCTAATTATAATTTTGAGAGCTGGTTTCAACAGTAAACTGTCAACATTTGACCGGCGACCAAAAGACCGGAGACCAAAAGACCGGCGACCAAAAGACCTGCGACCAAAAGACCGGCGACCAAAAGACCGGCGACCAAAAGACTGGAGACCAAAAGACCTTCGACCAAAAGCCTGGAGACCAAAAGACCGGTGACCAAAAGACCGGCGACCAAAAGACTGGAGACCAAAAGACCTGCGACCAAAAGACCTGCGACCAAAAGACTGGCGACCAAAAGACCGGCGACCAAAAGACCAGCGACCAAACATCCGAGAACCAATGGAATGAGAGCAAGACATCCATATCCATCCACTGTACCCAAACACACCGTTGTTGCCCCTCCCCCACCCATCCTCATACATCCACCTAACATCACACCATCATTCTTGCCTTCACAACAGAACAAATCGAGCCCGACAAGCCAAACAGACGACGCCGTTTGTTCGTCAGCGTCACTCCCCGCCGTCCAAATTTGCCATCGGCGTCTCCTGTCAACAGCCAACGCCATAACGAGCGCCTTAAACGCCATTTAAAGACGCCTCCCGGCACCCAGATTGACAATATTGTCTTCTTTTTTTTCTCCTTGCCTGATTTATTTTGGGCTGTTTACACTTTGCTGTCAACACACTCGACATCTTTTTTTTTTTTTTTTTAAAGAAGCCGCCTCCACTCTGGTGTACTTAAAGCTTTGCTTTTATCTTCCAAGACAAACACAAATGAGGGATTCAAGGGAATATGACAGGTTCGTTTTTTTTGCAGTTGTCGTGGCATAACAAGACGCTTTTGCTCTCCAATAAAAGAAAAAAATCAAAGAAATAGCGCCCTCTCAGGCAGGTCAAAGTCATTAAATGGAACTTTAACGTATTGAAACTGTGTAAGAAATGGTTTTGAATTGTTGGAGGAAAAAAAACTTAACTTAACTTAATGAGTCCCATGTCGGCTGTCCAAAAAAGACTTAAAAAGTGGCATGTTTATTTTAATACTTCAAAAGCCGTCCCCCCTTTTCCCAAAATCTCAGGAGATAAATGATGATTTTTATGTGACGTATACTGTCAGCATCACAGTCAATGAGAGGATGAAACAACATTTCTTTCCATCTTGACATACTTATGGAGGATGTTATTTCAATTTGGACAAAAGGAAGGGGAGGAGTTTTTGGACTATGTTGTCCCGGGAAACCAGCTCTCAAAATTATATTCAGGAGAGGGAGAGTTTAATTTCTAAGTACTGTTTAAGATCCAAGTACTGTTTGATATCGAAGTACTGTTTAATATCTAAGTCCTGTTTAATATCTAAGTACAGTTTAATATCTAAGTACAGTTTAATATCTAAGTACTGTTTAAGATCCAAGTACTGTTTGATATCGAAGTACTGTTTAAGATCCAAGTAATGTTTAATATCGAAGTACTGTTTAATATCTAAGTCCTGTTTAATATCTAAGTACAGTTCAATATCTAAGTACAGTTTAATATCTAAGTACTGTTTAATATCCAAGTGCTGTTTCATAGCTAAGTACTGTTTAATATCTAAGTACCGTTTAATATCTAAGTACTGTTTAATATCTAAGTACCGTTTAACATCCAAGTACTGTTTAATATCTAAGTAGTGCATGCTAGGCTAGCTGGTTAGCTTACCTTAGCTATGATTGGTTGTCCTTTGTCTCCTCATGCACTGCGATTGGCCGACTACCTATACAGGTTGTTTCCCCGAATCAGCTGGGACAGGCGCCGGCACCCTCGCGAACCTGTGAGAACAAGCACTCCCAAAAAAATGAATGAGGATACAAACTAGTTATTTTCCCTCCTAAAATGTATCAAAAATACTCCTGTTAATTGACATTAATTATGTTACATTATTAATAAGAATATTCCCATTTTTTTTTTCCATTCACTTCTATTGACGACAGCCTATTTTCTTCTTAATCAAACAACTTTTTGATAGAAAACTGATCCTCACCTCGGGATTAAAACTACAGAAAAAAGTTAGGTAAACGTACATATTTTTGCTTGCTTTTCTTCTTCTTTTTTATTGACTGACAAAAAAAACGACCTCACCAAGAAAGCTTTGTTTTCAACCATCACAACTTTTCAACAAAAAAATAAATAATCCTTTCAAGTCCCTCCCTTTTATTCATCACACGTCTATTTGTATTCGACGTCGCATGTAAATCGGGTGCTCGGCGTCACCCCCTCAATCAAAGCTGCTTTTTACGTGTTGTCTGTGAAGTGGCATCAATTGAGGGGGTACAAAAAAAACAAAAGAAAAGAAATAATAACACTTAATCGTCAGTCTGTCAGATGTTGTGAAGGAAAGTACAAAAAAAATAGGAGTATATTTGAATATCTTATGTTTAGATGGGTGGATCAAAGGCTGGAAAAGATGGCGGCCAATCAGAAGCGAGTTGTGTCGTTGGTATGAAGACAGGCCTATGTTGGACTTTACGGTACTTTTTGGGTCAAAATGAAGGGCCCAAGTTAAATGTGATTGGATTTTAAGTGGAATGGAAATCGATGGCGGGTAATAAGTTGATTTTGCATCATTTTCGGGTTATTTTAGGGTACTTCGATGTCACTTTTTGCATATTTTGGATGATTTCTAATTGGTTTTGAGAATTTTTAGGGTGTTTTTTGTTCATAGGTTGCTTGTTTTGGGGTATTTTCAGTATAATTTCTATTGGTTTTGGGGTATTTATAGATTATTTATGTTTTTTTTTGTTTGTTGTTAATGATTTATTATTATTATTTATGGGTTATTTAATTATTATGGACTACTTACAAACAAATTAGGTTCCGAGCGCTTGTTCATAAGTAGAAAGTGTTCATAAGTTGAAAGTGTTCATAAGTTGAAATTGTTCATAAGTTGAAATTGTTCATGAGTTGAAATTGTTCATGAGTTGAAATTGTTCATGAGTTGAAATTGTTCATGAGTTGAAATTGTTCATAAGTTGAAATTGTTCATAAGTTGAAATTGTTCATAAGTTGAAATTGTTCATAAGTTGAAATTGTTCATAAGTTGAAATTGTTCATAAGTTGAAATTGTTCATAAGTTGAAAATTGTTCAA
This sequence comes from Stigmatopora nigra, assembly GCF_051989575.1. Taxonomy (NCBI): domain Eukaryota; kingdom Metazoa; phylum Chordata; class Actinopteri; order Syngnathiformes; family Syngnathidae; genus Stigmatopora; species Stigmatopora nigra. Next base: position 2,440,686 of record NW_027551604.1, read on the forward strand.
ATTGAAGTTGATTTAGTACGATATTTTGTATTATAATGTATGTTTGAGGCCTACAGAAGTATATTGAAGGTTTATATAAGTGCATTTGTATGTTTAAGGCTTGTATAAGTAACCAGCATTGGTTTGGACTGAATTTTTTTTAAAAATAAAATAGAGAAAATACATACAGTACTGTATACATACATTAGAGACAGAGAGATTTACCAGAAACCTTCCAAGGGAAGCTATCTAATAAATATTTCACAGTTTTCTTCTTTTTTTTCATCATAAATGATGCGGTAGCACTGTATGGCATCATTCAATTGATTTGCAACCTTTGTGCAACCATAAATATTTGTGTACTGCTGCTCCATCTTTCCGTTTATAAATGGTACTCACAGTCAAACGATTCAAGTACTTACAAAAAATGTTCGACATAAACGCAATTTTCAAAAATGTTCTTATGTACCGTTTGTTCGTAAGTTGAATATTCATTCGTAAGTAGGGGGAGTGTCTGTATAGTGGTGTTTATCCCTTAGGTTACATTTCCATTTAAAACGTTTAAAACACCACGTTCGATTAGAAATCTGTCCGTCATTTCTACCTCAAAAAGTTTGTGTTTCTTAGACTTCGTGGTTCTTCTTGAGGACCTCCAAATATTGTTGTTTTGCTCTACTGACAGGATCTAGCTCCACCCTGGAGGCGGAGCCAACCGGAGACATGCGAGCCAATGAGACGTCGAGTTCCGCCGAGGCTGAGAAGGGGAAAGGAAACGAAAAATGTCAGGAATGTCCGGAAAATATGTAGTGACGGCTTTTTTTGTGGAAGGTTTCTTTCTTGTTGTACCTTGGTTGAGTTCTCTTGATATGCTTCTGTCCAATTGACGCTGCATCTAAAGAAAGGAAAGAATATTCGCCATTTTGAAATTGTGAGTCGTAAAAATGGAGATTCGAAGAGAAATGTGTTTTTTGGATTGGTCATTTAAATGCCTACAGCAACAGAGATATAAGGATTTTACAATTTTGAGGGGTTTGGGCTACATTGTCTGTGAAATTTGGCTGTAATGACGAGCAGATTCCTGTAGAGGGCGGTGATGCATGACTTGGGAATTTGAGAATACAGTAACCCCCCGATTATCGCGACTTGACTTATTGCAAAGTCACTACTTTGCGAATTTTTTCCATTTTTATTTTATTCTATACATTTTTTAAAAGTTCTTAAAACGTTTCAAATCCACGTTAAAACTCGTTCTTCGACTTAAGTGTGTTCTATAAGAGTAAATACAAAATTGTCAACGTCAACTTGATTTCAAGTGGGCTGAACGACTTTAGTAATACGTATTACATTTTTTTTATGGAATAAAAGAACTGGATTAAAAGCCCTGAATATTCAGTTTTTTTATAGATCTAAAACTATTTATTTTAGCTTTTTTTAAATATATTTTTAGATTGTCAGCTTTAAAGTCAACTTGATTTCGTCAACGATTTTAGATATATTTAGATTTTTTATTTTAATGGAATAAAACAACTGGAATAAAAGCCCTAAATATTCCCTTTTTTATAGATCTAAAACAATGTTTATTTGAGCTTTTTTTAAATATATTTTTAAATCTTACAAAATGATTTTTGAACTAAAAACACCAAAACATGGATAAAAAATGACAATTATTGATTTAAAAGGGGGTAAAAATCAAGAAATGTAATATACATCTATACTTTTCATTTGAATTTGATTCTAAAACAGAAAGTCGGCACTCATCATTTACTTTCCCGGGCCGCACAAAATTATACGGCGGGCCAGATTTGTCCCCCCGGGCCGCCACTTTGACACATTAATAATTGCAATCATTAATAAGGGGAGCAATTGGCCGAAGTTGACATGTATGGAGTTATCACTGTACTTACTGTACATGACTTACCATGGTCAGGTATTCCTCCACAGTGCTGCTGCTTTGTCCTCCAGCCCCCGGGGCCAGGAGCCCTCTATAAGGGGCCCCCAGGGAACTGGTGACACCAGACGGCACCGGTATTTTTCCAGATGAGGCGATGAGAGACCTACTACGCTCGTCGACCAACTTGGAATTTACTTCCGTCAGCTGATGATTAGTCCTGCGTGGAGTGGAAAAACTATAGTTGGATTTATATCCATATCATACCTGGCAACATCTGCCGATAATTGCCCTTATAAATGATTATGATTCGCCGTACAAACCCCCCAAAAAAGGTACAAACACTGTACGACGTATGTTTACTGGCGGCAACTCGTTTCTTACCATGTGGCTTCTCAATGCTTGCTTCCACGATATTTACTCTATGTACCGTATTTTCACGACTATAAGGTGCACCTAAAACTCTTAAATTTTCTCCAAAATAGACAGTGCGCCTTATAATCCAGTGCGCCTTATATATGAAAAACACAGAAAACCCAAAACGAAAAAACACCACTGTCGGATATTAAAAAAACACAAACGCCTGAACTGAAACAATACTGTTAAATATGCAGATGCCATCAATGAATGACATTTTTTCCATATATAAGGTGCACTGTATTATAAGGCGCACTGTCTATTTTGGAGAATAATTAAGACTTTTAAGTGCGTCTTATAGTGGTGAAAATAGTGTAATTGCTATTGACTTCCAGGTATGAAGCACTCACTCACTACTTTACAGTCACCTCTAGAGCCAGCCATTGTTGATGTTTTGGATTTTTTTGTATAGAATCTTGCAGTGGGGGGAGGAGCTATATGATGCAAGATTTTGTAAACTAAGATGGCATCTGCATACTTAACAGTATTGTTTCAGTTCAGGCGTTTGTGTTTTTTTAATATCCGACAGTGGTGGTTTTTCATTTTGGTTTTCTGTTTTTTCCATATATAAGGCGCACTGGACTATAAGGCGCACTGTCTATTTTGGAGAAAATTTAAGACTTTTAAGTGCGCCTTATAGTCTTGAAAATACGGTACATAGAGTAAATATCATGGAAGCAAGCATGGAGGAGCCACCTAGTAAGAAACGAGTTAACGTGAGTAAACATGCGTCGTACGGTTTTTGGGGGGGTTTGTACGGGGAATCATAATCCTTTATAAGGGCAGTTATCAGCAGAGATTGCCAGGTATGCAATACATTTCAAAACCTACAAGTTCCATTTTCCAAACCTTTTAAGATCCGAAGACAGGGACTTGCAAATCCTCTGTTCCTCCGTGTAAAGCTCTTTGAGCCGTTCCAGCTCCATGGACGTTAGCTCTTTCTGGCTGAGCGTATCGCGTTGAATACTTCGAGCTCGGTTCAGTTCGCTCTCCAGTTCTTGGACCTCCAAACGTAGGCTGGCCACTTTAGCCGCTCTAATCTGGTCTTGAGCCTCCCAGGTAGCCGCCTGGGACTTCAATATTAAACAGTACTTACATATTAAACAGTACTTAGATGTTAAACAGTACTTAGCGACGTGAGCTAGGTGCCAAAAGGTTAGCCTATCTTTTTTTAAAAAAAATCCTACCTGGAGGAAGATGTTGGCTTCCTGTAGTTGGTGATGTATTTCCCGCTTGGCCATCTCCTGCAACTCTTGTCGGTACTGCTCCATTTTCTTTTGCTCCATTTCAAAAGCCTCCTCTCTACGTTTCCGGTTTTGCACCTCCTCTTCCAACTGCCTTCTTTCTGACAAGCTACCTTGGAATGTGCTCCTCTCCAGCTCCCCCTGCAGGTCTGGCACCTTGGAGGAAAGGGAAAAAAGTTAGGTTAGAACACAGGTGTCAAAGTGGTGGCCCACGGGCCAAATGTGGCCCGTCGCATCGTTTTATGCGGTCCGAGAAAGTCAATCATGAGTCTGACTTTATGTTTTAGGATCAAATTAAAATGAAGAGTATAGATGTATATTAATTTTCCTGATTTTGCCCCCATGTTCATAAGTTGAAATTGTTCATTAGTTGAAATTGTTCATAAGTTGAAATTGTTCATAAGTTGAAATTGTTCATAAGTTGAAATTGTTCATAAGTTGAAATTGTTCATAAGTTGAAATTGTTCATAAGTTGAAATTGTTCATAAGTTGAAATTGTTCATAAGTTGAAATTGTTCATAAGTTGAAATTGTTCATAAGTTGAAATTGTTCATAAGTTGAAATTGTAACATTTAAATTTAAAATTTAAATCAATAATTGTAATTTTAATCAATTATATAGATGTGTATTAAATTTCCTGATTTTTACAGAAACAGAAAGCCCACAAGGTATGTATAAATGTTCGGCTATACTGTAAAAAGGACGAAAATGAACGTAAGGAATCTAATAAACAAACCTTTCCAGTTCTTCCATTAAAAGCTCCGTCGGGCCGGCTGTCTATCTTCAGATTGGTCGCCGGAGAGGCAAAGCCACCTTCTACCTCCCGCAGTCTCCTCTTGGCAGTTTTGAGTAGAGTCCGTAGCCTTTATAAGTCAGGGGTGGCAAACAAGTTAGCCAAGTATCTCGAGTCTAACATATAGTACATACTAAACATACATATAGCATATACCGTATTTTCACGACTATAAGGCGCACTTAAGTCTTAAATTTTCTTCAAAATAGACAGTGGGCCTTATAATGCAGCGCGCCTTATATATGGACCAAAACAGAAAACCAAAAACAAAAAACCACCACAGTCGGATATTAAAAAAACACAAACGCCTTAACTGAAACAATACTGTGAAATATGCAGATGCCATCTTAGTTTACAAAATCTTCCATCATATAGCTCCTCCCCCACTGCAAGATTTTATACAAAAAAATCCAAAACATCAACAATGGCTGGCTCTAGAGGTGACTGTAAAGTAGTGAGTGCTTCATACCTGGAAGTCAATAGCAATTACCGTATTTTCACCACTATAAGGCGCACTTAAAAGTCTTAAATTTCCTCCAAAATAGACAGTGCGCCTTATAATACAGTGCGCCTTATACATGAAAAAATGTCATTCATTGAGGGTGCGCCTTATAATGTGGTGCACCTTATTGTCGTGAAAATACGGTAGTTTGATAATGCAAATTGGTAGAGAAATATTTTCTCCCAAATGATAAAAATGAAAGTCTGAAGCACCTGTATATTTCCTTTTGAAGATCAGTGTTCCTCTCCATCTCTTGTTCCAGACGAGAATCAACAACCTTCTTCTGCTCCGTTACTTTCTTAGCTTTCTTCTTCTCCACCTCCACCTGCAAAAATCAAGAGTGTCAGACTCGGGTTGGTTGGCGGGCTGCTTTAACGTCAACTTGATTTCAAGTGAGCCGGACCATTTTAGATATAGTGTTTAGATATATTTTTTTAAAAATGCATTAAAAGAACTGGACTAAAATCCCTGAATATTAATTTTTTTTATAGATCTAAAACAATGTTTATTTTAGCTTTTTTTTTAAATATATTTTTTTATTTTACAAAATTATTTCATGAGATAAAAACACAGAAAAAAATGATTAAAAAATTACAATTATTGATTTAAAAAGGGGGAAAATCAGGAAATGTAATATAAATCTATACTCTTTATTATAATTTGATCCTAAAACAGAAAGTCAGCACTCATGATTGACTTTCCCGGGCCACAAAATGATTTTTGAACTAAAAACACAGAAAAAAATGATTAAAAAATGACAATTATTGATTTAAAAAGGGGGAAAATCAGAAAATGCAATATACATCTATACTCTCCATTTTAATTTGATCCTAAAACAGAAAGTCAGCACTCATCATTAACTTTCCCGGGCCACACAAAATGATCTGGCGGACCATATTTGGCCCCCGGGCCGCCACTTTGACACATGTGGATTAAATGATACACTCACTTGGTTGTCAAGTTCCCCTTTTTCCTTTTCCAGCTGGGCAAGACGGAGTCCTAGCTTGGAACGGCTTTTTAATTCTTCCTCCCACAAGGCTTGAGAGTCATGGGCAGTGTTAGACAACATGCTCTGCTTTTGTACCTGAAAATAAAGCAATCAATATTCATAATCAAATCTATTTTTCCATTGAAATAAAAACACGGTTCTTTCCCTGGTCATAAGATTTTTTTTTAAATTTTTTTTAATGCAAAGTAGAAATAGTGTTTGCATTTCTAAACTGGATAACAACAATGTAATAGCGTTTTTTACAAGATGATTAAATTTCAGTTAAGTACAAAATACTTACCTCTTTACCAAGTTGCTCTTCTAATGTCATCTTACTACTTTGTAGGTTGGTCACCAAATCTTCCAAATGAGCTCTGACCTAGCCATAAAAAAAATAAGTAAAACCTATAAAAACCCTCATATCAGATAGTCGATTTATTAAATTTTGAGTTCTCTGAATAAATTCTAACATGCACCATGCATCTAAAAATAAGACAAATACTCTTTGTCTGCTATTGAAAACTCCCACTACCGTATTTTGCTCGTTAAATATAAAATACTAATACATTAACCTCAGAGAAAAAAAAAAACTATTGTTTATTCATGTTGGGAGTGAATGGAGTTGTCAGAAAGCTGATTTTTTATTTATTAATAAAGTTTGGCTGAACTATCTGACCGTTTGTGTGTGTCAAATACAGAAATAGCACTCACACTGCGCCTTTAAATGCAATGCGTCTTGTGTGTCAAATACAGAAATAGCAAAGACACTGCGCCTTTAAATGCAATGCGTCTTATGTGTGTGTAAAATACAGAAATAGCACTCATTACTGACACTGCGCCTTTAAATGTGATGCGCTATTTAGTCGTGAAAATACAGTCAAAAACGGCAGGGATATATTAAATGGCGCAAAAACGGGTGGCTCAAAAAAAGCAAAAATCCTTTAATATACGCCGGTATATTAAACGGCAAAATACGGTATATTGAAACTGGGAGGGGCCAATAAATGAATTGTCAATTGCCCCTCCCACTCCCAAAATAGATAGGACGTCTAGTCTAGGTTAAGAAAATCATGAAAAACAAACTAGCCCAAGTTTGAAAGAATTGTTGACCTGATTTGAGTCAATTCATTCAAAAAGACTGAATTGACATTTAAATGTCTAAACCTCAATCACACACCAAACAAATCCAAATTCATGACACCAACCATTCCTTCATTTGCAATGTCAGACGGCTGAGAAAAAGTACATTTGAGTGTATTTACGTCATTCGTATTAAAAAAAAACTTGTCAAAGCAAATAAATTGAACTCACCCTTGCTTCTTCCTGAGTACCCTTCTGAAAGACTTCCAGTTTGTTAGCTTGCTGCTTCGCGGCAGCTTCTAACTTGACATTTTCAATCTCCAACCTCATTAAAAAAAAAACAGATAGTCAGAATTCATATCATAAATGTCTAATCATACCAGCAGTTTACCTTTGTATGGTCTCCTCTAATTGTTTAACGACGGTGTCGGAGGCAGCCGCGGCAGACAGCGCCTCCTGCTGTTTCCGAGCGGCGACGCCCAGTTCTTTCTCCTTCTCGTCAAGATAACATCTAAATTTATTGACGTGTTTCTCCAATTCGAGGCATTGAGATTCTCTTTCCTCCAACTGTATGAAGCAAGAAAAGATGGCTTAATTTCGATTTAATATGCGTTAAATGATGATAAGTACCGTATTTTCTCTCGTATTAGCCGTACCCTTAAAATTGCCTTAAAATCATTTAATTTTCCAATTTCTCTCGTATAAGCCGCCTCATGATTCACAATTTTCACTTCCATGTTCCTGGTTTTAATAGGGAGTACAATTGTATGACTTTGAAGGGAAAATCTTAAGAAAAAACTGTATACCGTATTTTCACGACTATAAGGTGGACTTAAAAGTCTTAAATTTTCTCAAAAATAGACAGTGTGCCTTATAATCCAGCGCGCCTTATATATGGGAAAAAACAGAAAACCAAAAACGAAAAACCACCACTGTCGGGTAGTAAAAAACACACAAATGCCTGAACTGAAACAATACTGTTAAATATGCAGATGCCATCTTAGTTTATAACATCTTCCATCATATAGCTCCTCCCCCACTGCAAGATTTTATACAAAACATCAACAATGGCTGGCTCTAGAGGTGACTGTGGTGTAGTGAGTGCTTCATACCTGGAAGTCAATAGCAATTACCATATTTTCACAACTATAAGGCGCACTTAAGTCTTAAATTTTCTCCAAAATAGAAAGTGCGCCTTATAATACAGTGCGCCTTATATATGGAAAAAGCCGTACTCTGGATGATGTTTTTTGCAACAAATATGAAGTATACAGTACTTTTGACTTCAGGCCGTCCATGTCTTTGTGTAGCCGAGTTTTCTCTTCCTCCAAATCATTCCGATAGCGGGTGTTGACCTCCAAAGACGCTTCGCACATTGACAGCTTCTTTAATGAGTCTGCCAGTTCCTGCTGGAGCTGCCAATGACTTGCCTTAATAAGATAAAAAGAATTAATTACACCAAGATGTCAAAGTGGCGGCCCGGGGGCTAAATCTCGCCCACCATATCATTTTGTGTGCCCCGAGAAAGTAAATGATGAGTGCCAACTTTCTCTTTTAGGATCAAATTAAAATGAAGAGTATAGATGTATATTAAATTTCATGATTTTACCTCTTTTAAATCAATTATTGTATTTTTAACCTTTTTGTAAAATTTAAAAATATATATATAAAAAAAAGGTAAAATAAACATTGTTTTAGATCTATAAAAAAATGAATATTCAGGGCTTTTAATCCAGGTCTTTTAATCCATTTATAAAAATAAAAAAAATCTAAATATTATATCTAAAATGGTCCGGCCCACATAAAACCGAGTTGACGTCAATACTGTACTTAGATATTAAACAGTACTTTGATATTAAACCGTACTTGGATATTAAACAGTACTTTGATATTAAACAGTACTTTGATATTAAACAGTACTTAGATATTAAACAGTACTTGGATATTAAACAGTACTTGGATATTAAACAGTACTTGGATATTAAACAGTACTTGGATATTCAACAGTACTTAGATATTAAACTGTACTTGAATATTAAACAGTACTTAGATTTTAAACAGTACTTAGATATTAAACTCTCTCTCGTAGATATTAAACTCTCATAAATATTAAACTCTCTTGGATATTAAACTCTCTCTCATAAATATTAAACTCTCTCTTAGATATTAAACTCTCTCTCATAGATATTAAACTCTCTCTCATAGATATTAAACTCTCTCTCATTGATATTAAACTCTCTCTCATAGGTATTAAACTCTCTCATAGTTATCAAACTCTCTCATAGATATTAAACTCTCTCATAGATATTAAACTCTCTCATAGATATTAAACTCTCTCTCATAGGTATTAAACTCTCTCATAGATATTAAACTCTCTCTTAGATATTAAACTCTCTCTCATCAATATAATTTTGAGAGCTGGTTTCAACAATAAACACTCTGTCACCATTTGACCGGCGACCAAACGTCTGGTCACAGTTTAAAGCATTTTTTTTCAGATGCAATATCAATTTACCATATCATATAAACGATATAAATATGCCACAACTTGTAAGCAAACAAATCTATATCATACCTCTCTTTCATTTCTCTCTTCTTGTAATTGCTGAATATTTTCTCGAAGTTCCGCCGTAGTCGCCGCCAGATCCTGATATCGTTCCACCGCCAACTGCAACCTGTTCTCGCAATCTTTCCGAATTTCAGCCAAATTACTATCGAAAGACTTTTGTGCGTCGGTCACGGCGTTCTCTTTTGCGGCGACTTTGTTTTGGGCTTCTTCCAGCTGTTGCCGTAGCAACACGCTTTCACTCTGCATTTGGGTTAAGCGTTCCTTGGTGGCTTCTTGGCGTGCCGCCGCCCGACTTACTTGTTCCTTTTCGGCCGATAGGGCGGCTTCTAACTCTTTGGTGCGTCCGTTTAGTTGCTCGTTTTCGCGCTGGAAAGTATTTAGTAGGAGGTTCTTCTCAGTTAGTTGTAGTTTGACTCGATGGGCGTCGTTTTCGATGCCGTTTGCGTGGGCTTCGGCTTTGGATAGTTTTTGGGAGAGGCTACTGACGGCTTCATGTTGACTGGAAGCATCATCTGTATGGAAAAATAAGAGTTAGGTCTTTACAATTTTATTTTGCGTCCTAGTGAACTGAATTTTGTCTATTAGGGAAAGAAAACTAATTCCAAAAGGAAGTCAAGTGAGCAGTACAACCAGGAAGTGTGTCCGTAGCGGTCTAGTTTGTCATCCTGTAGTAAGATGGTGGCTTTTGAGCGACCAATGGCATAAGTAAGTGTTTTTTTCAGGTTTTTGTGTGGGATCCGGCTTATTTTTTTTCTTGAATTTCATCCATAGACATGAAAATTAATTTTGTTAAGCATTTTATTTGTTTACCTTTTCTTTATTTTGAAATAAATGACTGGATTGTCTTACGTTATGGTGTTTCGTCTTTGTCACCTTGCAGTTTTGTGCTTTTCAAGTCTAATTTATGCGCATATAAGCCGTACCCTTGATTCAGACATACATTTTTTTATCGACAAATACGGCTTACATGCGAGAAAATACGGTAAATGAATTGATTATTGGTTATTGAAAGGGTTAAGGCAACCATCTATCACATGAAGGTCATTTAAATTACCGTATTTTCACGACTATAAGGCTCACCCTCAATGAATGACATTTTTCCATATATAAGGCGCACGTATTATAAGGCGTACTGTATTATAAGGCGCACTGTATTATAAGGCGCACTGTATTATAAGGCGCACTGTCTATTTTGGAGAAAATTTTAGACTTAAGTGCGCCCTATAGTGGTGAAAATACGGTAATTGCTATTGACTTCCAGGTATGAAGCACTCACTCACTACTTTACAGTCACCTCTAGAGCCAGCCATTGTTGATGTTTTGGATTTTTTTGTATAAAATCTTGCAGTGGGGGAGGAGCTATATGATGGAAGATGTTGTAAACTAAGATGGCATCTGCATATTTAACAGAATTGTTTCAGTTCAGGCGTTTGTGTTTTTTCATATCCGACAGTGGTGGTTTTTCGTTTTTCGTTTTCTGTTTTTCCATATATAAGGCACACTGGATTATAAGGCGCACTATTTTGGAGAAAATTTAAGACTTTTAAGTGCGCCTTGTAGTCGTGAAAACACGGTACTTTAAGAAGTTCGTACTCACTGGACAGTCTATCTTGAAGCCGACGGTGCTCCTCTTTCTCCTGCAGCAAACTTTTCTCGGCATCCGAACAGGCCGCCATGGAGCGTTGGGCCTCCTCGAGAGCCGCCGCCAGACGAGCTCGAAGCGACTCCAGCTCTGCCGCCATGTTCTGGCGAGCCCCGCGCTCATCCTCCAGGCGAGTGTCGGCGAGGGCCAACTCCGACTTGATGGCAGCCGTCTGGTGGTTGAAGTCCGAGAGAGATTGGTTTAAGACGTCGCTGTTGTCTTTGAGAGCTCTTCGGGCTTCTTCCAGTTGTTCTTTGAGGGTCTTATTCTCCTCTTGGAGGTCTCTCTGCTTAATGCTGCTGTTGGCTTGGGAACTTTCCAGGTCCGTCCGGAGGGTGCTGAGCTGCTCGTGAAATATGGAAATTTGCTGGAGCAGCTCGCGCTCCCTGTCGCCGGCTTCCGTTAGTTGAGACAAGGCCTGTCAATGTTTAAATGCATTCATTAGGTAAAGGGTTAAAAAAAATGATACATAATTGTGCTTTCCAGCAATTAAGTCTGGCAAAAATAATATTAAAGAATTGCTGACAGACTGAATTGACAACACTGCCATCAAAATCCTGTTTTTGTTTTAGTTTCTATACCAAATACTTTGTTTTGAGTTAGCAGAAGATACTTTTTTAGTTAGCAGAAGATAATTTTGAGTTAGCAGAACATAATTTTGAGTTAGCAGAAGATAATTTTGAGTTAGCAGAACATAATTTTGAGTGAGCAGGACATAATTTTGAGCTAGCAGGACATATCTTTGGAGCTAGCAGAACATAACTTTGAGTTAGCATACCATAATTTTGAGTTATCAGAACATAATTTTGAGTCAGCAGAACTTAATTTTGAGTCAGCAGAATATCATTTTGAGTTAGCAGAACATATTTGAATCAGCAGAACATAATTTTGAGTCAGCAGAACTTAATTTTGAGTTAGCAGAAAATGTTTGAGTTATCAGAACCTTATTTTGAGTTAGCAGAACATAACTTTGAGTTAACAGAGCATCATTGAGTTAGCAGAACATCATTTGGAGTTAACAGAACATAACTTTGAGTTATTAGAAGATAATTGAGTTAGCAGAACATAATTTTGAGTAAGCTGAACTTAATTTTGAGTTAGCAGAACTTAATTTTGAGTTAGCAGAACATCATTTTGAGTGAACAGAACAATTTTTTGAGTGAACAGAACAATTTTTTGAGTAAGCAGAACATAATTTTGAGTTAGCAGAACATCATTTTGAGTTAGCAGAACATATTGTTTCCAACATTAACTTCACAGAATGAGTTTCCGAGCACTCAAAATAAAAATAAAACGTAACATCTAGTGCTAGCTACCTATTACGTTAGCACAACATTTTTTGGGTGAAATTTTGCCAACAAACTTACCTCGTTACTTTTGCCGATGTTTCTTTTATTCTCCTCTTCGATGTCTTGCTGCTTACGTACATGATTGTTGAGCAGATTTTCCAACACTGTGCGAGCGCTGCGTTCCTGAGCCAACAGCGTTTGAGTCTGACTGTTGTCCTCCTCAAGCTGAAAAAAAAAACAAAAATACCAGCCCAAATATCATCGAGATAATCACCCAAACAGTTGGAATTTTCCACTAATTGGCGTCGTTTTATCTAGAAAAAAAATCGAGTTTACCTGCTTTTTTTGGCTGACTAATATTCGCATCTCCAGGTTCAAGTTTCGAAGTGCGAGCTCCCCTTTCTGTTTTTCTTGAACTTCAAGCAACCTCTGTTCTTCTGTCCTCTTAAGCTTATCCCCGGTGGTGTTATACATCATAGTAGCACTGCGGCCATTTTCTTGCTCCTGTTTTAACTGAAATCTGAAGCAAGCAAAGCCAAAATGCCATAAAAACAAGCCGTTTTGTGAAAAAAACGTACAGAAAATAAAACAAAAAATAATTTCTCACTTGAGATTGGTCACTTCTGTTTGCAAGTCCAACTGGTTGCGCTCCAAGCCAGATTTAATATCTTTTACTTCATCCAACGAGCACTTGAGCTGCACTTTTTCTGCTTCCAGGATGCTCACCTTGTCCGCAAAATAGCGGTGACGGTTTTTGGCTTTCTGGATGGAGCGTTCGTACTTGTGGAAAATGTTTTGGAGCTCAACCATGCTTCTGGAGTCTGTAGAAAGACGGGCATTGCCTGTACAAATAAACATTATACTTTAAAGTATAATGGTAAAATAGGGAAAACTGCACAAAATAACGATTTGTAACTGCCCATATTAATAGTTATTAGGATAAATATAGCCTAAAAATACAATTAAACAAGATTTGCAGTCCCTGAAATGATGTTTATTGCCGCTTTTGAGTAAAAATATGTTCAGTAATACCTTGACATACAAGTGTCATTGCCTGCATAAACAAACATTATACTTTATAGTATAATGGTAAAATAGGGAAAACTGCGACTTGTAATCGTCCCATATTAATAGTTTTTAGGATAAATATAGCCTAAAAACACAAACATGATTTGCAGTCCCTAAAATTATGTTTATTGCAGCTTTTAAGTAAAAAATGTGTTCAGTAATACCTTGACATACGAGTGTCATTACCTGTATAAACAAAAATTATACTTTAAAGTATAATGGTAAAATAGGGAAAACTGCGACTTGTAATCGTCCCATATAAATAGTTTTTAGGATAAATATAGCCTAAAAACACAATTAAACAAGATTTGCAGTCCCTGAAATTATGTTTTTTGCTCCTTTATTGCAGCTTTTAAGTAAAAAATGTGTACAGTAATAAATACATTGACATACGAGTGTCATTGCCTGCACAAACAAACATTATACATTAAAGTATAAATGGTAAAATAGGGAAAACCACACAAAACTAAGTTTTTAGGATAAATATAGCCTAAAAACACAATTAGACAAGATTTGCAGTCCCTAAAATTATGTTTTTTGCAGCTTTTAAGTAAAAAATGTGTAAAGTAATACCTTGACATATGAGTGTCATTGCCTGCATGAACAAACGTTATACATTAAAGTATCATGGTAAAATAGGGAAAACTGCACAAAATTGCGACTAGTAATTGTCCCATATTGCAAGAGCTGTACTGAGTTTTCAAACCAAATAGTACCTGTGGTGAGTGAATCCAAGTTCTGAATGAAGAGTGAACTACAACGATGACCTGAACCTTGAAAGTCGGAGTCGTCTGTCGTCCCGTCGGATGACGAATTGAGCTCGCCCAGATCTTCGCAAAACTCCATTTGCCTCAGTTGCTGAAAAGAACAAAATATGATGTTAAACTAGAGTACCGTATTTTCACGACTATAAGGCGCACTTAAGTCTTAATTTTTCTCCAAAATAGACAGTGCGCCTTATAATCCAGTGCGCCTTATATATGAAAAAAAAAACTGAAAACCGAAAACGAAAAACCACCACTGTCGGATCTTAAAAAAACACAATGGCCTGAACTGAAACAATACTGTTAAACATGCAGATGCCATCTTAGTTTACAAATCTTCCATCATATAGCTCCTCCCCCACTGCAAGATTTTATACAAAAAAATCCAAAACATCAACAATGGCTGGCTCTAGAGGTGACTGTAAAATAGTGAGTGAGTGCTTCATACCTGGAAGTCAATAGCAATTACCCTATTTTCACCACTATAAGGCGCACTTAAAAGTCTTACATTTTCTTCAAAATAGACAGTGCGCCTTATAATACAGTGCACCTTATAATACAGTGCGCCTTATATATGGAAAAAATGTAATTCATCGAGGGTACGCCTTATAATGCGGTGCGCCTTATAGTCGTGAAAATACGGTAAACTGAACAAAAAAGGCAAAAATATATAGAAAAATATCTATACCTGATTCTTCCTTGGTTCTCCTGTTCCACACCTAAAAATGAGAGACAGTTACAAAGCAGAATATTTCAAATATCAAGTGTAACAGTAGAGATTTACCTTTCCTCATCATCTGAAACATCGCTCAATGTGCTGTCGTCAAACAAGGAGAGTTCCTTGTTGTCAACATGAAGGTTTTTACTACTTCCTCCCAGCTGTGGCTCCTCCTCTTCTGCCTTTTCTCGAAGTTTACCAACACTGAAGAAGCAGTAAAAGTAAAAAACAGTTCCAATACAGTTGATATTAAATGGGTTAAAGCTCAAAACCTGTTAGATGTTGGCGTTTTCTCTTCTTGTTGGAAAACTTGGGCTTGATTGGATGTTTCTTCATGTCTCGCTGAGTCCAATTTCTCTTCTTGAAGTTTGTCTACAGCGCTAAGCTTGTTAGCTTCGGCTTCATCTTCATCACTTGACCATTCTCCATCAGAAGAAGAGTCGATTAGCTTTCCGGTATTGGCAACTTGTGATAGGATTTTGTCTTGATTTCGCTCCATTTTTTCACAGAGCTTCTCTGATTGGACGTCATCGTGGAGCCTTTCTTCCGGATTTGGTTGATTTCTAATTGGGTTTCCATGTATGGACGTGGGTGGGTGATTTAAATTAAAGTCACCTGAGCCTAAAGTCTCATTTTTCTCCTTGGATGGCAGTAGGCGAGGAATAAAAAAAAAAAACAAGCACAAAAACTCAAAACAAGTCACACCAAATAACAAGGAAATTCACAATTATCATTCAAAACTATCTTTCAGATTTTTCATAGTGTGAATACAGTGTTCCCTCGCTTATCACGGTTAATGGGGACCTGGACCCCCCGCAATAAGTGCATTTCCGCGAAGTAATGATTCCCCTTCAAAAATGCATAATTTGAATTTAATTCAATTTTTTTATTTTTTATTTATTTCTATTTTTTATTTATTTTAATTTTTTTACCCCCTGTATACAGTACACCATATAGAATATAGGTAGAGTGAAATTCATGTTATAACAAAAAACTGTGAAATATGTTGTTTCAATGTAATTATTATTATTATATTATTATTATTATTATTATTATTATTATTATTATTATTATTATTATTATTATTATTATTATTATTATTATTATTATTATTATTATTATTATTATTATTATTATTATTATTATTATTATTATTATTATTATTATTATTATTATTATTATTATTATTATTATTATCATCATTATTATTATCATTATTATCATTATTATTATCATTATCATTATTATTATCATTATCATTATTATTATTATCATCATCATCATCATTATTATCATTATTATTATTATTATTATTATTATCATCATTATTTTTTCCCAAAAAAATCTGCGAAGCTCTGAGTCCGCGTTGGCTGAACCGCGAAGTAGCGAGGGAACACCTGGTGTCCAATTACAGCTACTACACCCAATCATATGATTTGAAGCAGACATCCAAGGTAGACTATTTTACATCTTAAAATGGTCATTAGCTCGATATTTCTCACCTTATCAGCTTGTAAATGACTTTCTAAGTCCTTCGCCATTAGTGAGACTTCAGGGGTGCCTAAGAGGACACAAAAACTTTTTGAGAATATGCAACATCAACCAGATTAATTATTCATGAAATAACAATACACCAATAACTATCAATGTAAAGCTATAGTGTTAACAAATGTAATTTAGTGATATTTTTAACCTTCTTCAACTTCTTCCGGAAGCTGCTGTTCTTCGCTTTTGGCTCCACTACAAGCTGAAGTGTCCCAATCAGACTCTAAAAACAACAACAAAAACCCTAAAGAAAGAGAATGACACCCATTTTTTTTCATAACGGCGAATAGAAACAAGTTCTTACTATCACTTTCTTGAGGCAAAGTCTTCTTAGAACGAGGCTGAGGATGAGGAGGCTTTTTGTCATCCCCGCCAAGTTTCCTGGGAGGAGCCACGGGTGCTTTAATGGGCGTGTCGACATCTTTCTCTGAACTGGAAGATTGTGGCGAATCCGCGGGTGCTGCAGGAGTCGTCGTGGTGCCTTCAGGGAGGCTTTTATGACTACTATTGCTCGATGTATCCCAGTCAGAACCACCTGTAAAAAAGGTAAACAAAAGCATTGCTAATGTGGAACCAATGTTCCCTCAAATTTTTCGTTGATCTGGGCCAGGGGTGTCAAACATACGGCCCGCGGGCCGGATCCGGCCCGTCTGGTGGTTTGGTACGGCCCGGGGAAGAAAGCTGCATTGTATAAAAAAAAATAGGATTTTTCTTTAAAATTTGTAGTTCTTGTATTATCCGCTAGGGGCGCAGTGTTTTGGTACGTGCAGACAACATGAATTGACATTTATTTATGTTCTTATGTTATTCTCTTGTTCATAATATATTGTTTATAATGTAAAAGGAAAATTCTTTTAATAAACATTTTGATAATTTACTCATTCTTTGCACTAATTATTAGTATTAGTGACTAATACAAAGGAAAAAAAGTGGGCTTATTGTTAGTTCTATGTCATTTTGCAATTAGTTTACTGGTCTGGTGGCCTGCTTGATCTCAAATTAAGCTGTATTCGGCCCGCAGGCCGGAGTTTGACACCCCTGCTGTAAAAAATGAAAAACATAAGAGTGGACAGAGCTACTGCCACTGGCTGCCGAGTAAATGGCGCCATCATGGGGAAAGGGGTAAAAAATAATAATAATAAATAAAAAAAAGTTTGGATTTAATTCGACCGGAGGTTGTTGCTAGGCAGGATTCTGTAAGTGTCTGCGCCCCGTCTGCGTCGTAAAACTCATGAATGGTTCTTTCAATTGGTTTATTTTTAGTGTTTTTTGTTGTTGTTTTTTTTTAGGAATTTGGTATCTTACTCAATCACGGGAGTAGAAAAATATATGTTTAGTATTGCAGATTTACAAAAAAAATAGTTAGAAAAATATTTGTCTATGTAATTCTACGCCATTTTCCCACAAAAAAAGGATACAATGAAAACAGTCATTGCGAGGGAATCTGACCTTCGGCATAGTCAAAATCTCCCAAGCCGAGTTCTTCCATCAGGTCTGTGAAATAGACAAAGATAGGTTTGTGTTATTTTTAAAAAAATAATTTCATGGCTTTTATTTTGTGAACAAACTCACCAGTTTTTTCCTTGCTTTTTCCTCCACATTCGCTTAAAAGCAGTCCCCATTTGGCACTCTCGTTCTAGCATTGTAGAAGAAATGGAAAATACAAAAGTTATATAAGCTGTACATAGAAAATACTGTATTTTCCGCACTATAAGGCGCAAAGAAAATATTTCAATTTTCTCAAAAAAGCCCATATCTATGAATCCATATTGATTAGGCATAGTATTAAATTCCCTTTAGTCCAGCTTCATTTTGCTGACATATAACAACTCACAATCACTACTACTACAGCGCCATCTAGTGCAAGGAGGTTAAACTCTTGGTTATTAACATCAACTCGATTTCATGGGGGTCCGAACTTTTTAGATATATTTAGATGAAGATATATAAATATATATACAAATTCATTTTTATAGATCTAAAACAATGTTTATTTGAGCTTTTTTCTTCACATACTTTAATAATTTGTTTTTCATTTCAAAAGGAAACAAATAATTTTTTATTATGTTCAATATTAAACTAAAAATATTCTTATATATTTATTTTTATATTTTACAAAATGCTTTTTGAACTAAAAGCCCCCAAAAAATGATTTAAAAAATGACAATTATTAATTTAAAAAGGGAAACAAAATCAGGAAATATAATATACATCTATAATCATTTGAATTTGATCCTAAAAAACAGAAAGTCAGCATTCATGATTTGCTTTCTCGGGCTACACAAAATGATGTGGCGGACCAAATTTGGCCCCCGGCCTCCATTTTCACACCCTTGATCTAGTGGCTGTATAACAGAACCTCCTACTACTACTACTACAGCGTTTTATAACCCGGTGTACCCTTATATATATGTGTATGAAACAAATTTTAAGATAAACCATTCTTAGAGGTGCGCATTATGATGCGGAAAATACAGTAGTCATTCTAGTCTATAAATTACCTCCTTTTGTGTAGTATCCGAATTCTGTAGACTGCCTATAGTTTCACCAAGCCCTAAAAATCAAGAAAAAAATATTTTTTTAGCCAAAAAAAGTAAATAAAACGATGTTGTTGGATGAGTGAACAAAGCTAATGTTAAAAAAAATTAAAAATAAAAACATTCCCATGCAAAAACATGTTCATAAATGAGCCATATTAACTGTTAAATGAAATCTAAACATTTCAGACCTATAATCAACTTTGTGCTTTGTCCCCACCGTAATTAAAAGTTTTATAAAAAATATAAAGTCAGGTTTTTAAACATATGCCACATGCTGTAAGTGAAAATGGACATGGTCAGGAATCGTGCATAGATAACATGCATAATAAGAAGCCAAGTGACCCCTTGACCTTTCCTAGCCACTCCCACGCCGCCTGTAAACCCGTCTTTACTCCACCAAGGTTTGGGCTTCCACCCACTTCCTGCCCCTCTTAAAAATGAGGGACTAGATAAAAAGTCTACAAAAAATAAATCAAAATGTTTGGAAATTGATTTTATAAAAAAAAAAATATATATATATATATAGATATATATATAAAAAAGTGGGTTTTACCTTCTTTAATCCTTTCTATCTTTTCTCCTTCCTCTTTTTTCTCCTCATTTTCATGTGGTAAACTGTGATCTTCATGCTATGGATGAACACATTAAAAAAGTTCATAAAACATTGATATTCTTTTGTGTAAAAGAATGTGTCCACTAAAAGAAATGTCGTGCCTCTGAGTAAAAAAAACAAAAACAAACCTCAGAATCATCTGAAGAATTTGTCCACTAAAAGAAATGTCGTGCCATGAGTAAAAAAAACAAAAACAAACCTCAGAATCATCTGATTCTTCGTCTTCTTCTTCCTTCTTTGGACTCAAACCCGAATTACCAACTGCAATTTCCAGTAAAAACATATCAATACATCTCCAAAACATCACAATATGAGCAAATTGAGGGAAAATAGGCTCATTCCTAGACTGAAATTGTCCCTAAATTAGCTTAAAATCCAAACATTTCCTGATCTCCCTTCTCAGAATGCATATGCCTCCATTTTTATTAATTTTTTTCAATTTTTTTCCCATTTTTTTCTGCTCACTTCCCTTCCTACCTGTCTTCACTTCTGCTGAAATCTCCAGTGTCCCTCCTCAACAAATCATTTCAACCTGTCTTCACTATCTTTGTCTCCAAACTGTGTGCTGTCTCTCTGCTGATTTTGTTCTTGATCCTCTCCAAAGAAAAATGTGGTTTTTTTTCAAGGAAATACTGGCACTCACTCACAGTAAAATACTAAACAACTAAAATGTACTTACCAATTCTAGAATCTTTAAAATCCTCTATTTTTACAGGAAAATGGTTTCTGGCATCATGGCGGCTTCCACTTCCTTCAAGTTGGTCATCTGACATTTCCTCATCTTCCTCCTCTTCATCTTCCTCCTCATAATCTTCATCCTCACCATCATCATCCGAGCTGTCGTCATCATCAGTCTGCATAAAAGGAGTAGCCAATAAAACGTAGTAAATACCTTGAGATACGAGTGTCTGAACATACAAGATTTGAGATAAGAGGAAAATTCCGGGCAAACATTTGCCTTGAGATACGAGGAAAATTAAAAACATTTGCCTTGAGATACGAGGAAAAATTCCAAACAAACATTTGCCTTGAGATAGAGGAACAATACGAGGAAACATTTGGCTTGAGATACGAGGATAATTCCGAAGAAACATTTGCCTTGAGATACGAGGATAATTCCGAAGAAACATTTGCCTTGAGATACGAGAAGAATTACGAAGAAACATTTGTCTTGAGATATGAGAAAAATTACGGGGAAACATTTGCCTTGAGATGCGAGGAAAATTACGACCAAACATTTTCCTTGAGATACGAGGAAAATTCCAAGCAAAACATTTGCCTTGAGATACATGGAAAAACTACGAAATAGCTATTTGTTACTTTGTAAGTAGGTAGTGAATTACAACCAATAAAACTATATTTTTTGGGGCGTTTTTTTCAGATATTGGGAACAAATTTATTCATATTTAGTTCATTTCTATGGAAAACGTTCTTTTGAAATAGGAGTAAATTGACATACGAGCTCGGTATTGGAACGCATTAAGCTCGTATCTCAAGGTTTTACTGTATAGCAACGTGCTAACATAAAAAATAAACAAAAAAAATCACAGTAAGCTTTTAGAAAGACAAACAAAAAGAATGTAAAAGTTCTTCTGTTCCTTTTCTAAATACATCTACGCTACTACTATGTACTACGCTTGTTGTACCTCATCGTCCGAGTCTAAATCGACGGTGTCAATATCTGTGTGAGGTAACGGTTCAGAAAACACGTTCCCGTCGATTTCACCGGACGGCTCCTTGTCTTCGTCGTCTTTAATCGCTTGAAGATTGGCGGCTTGGTTGAGTTGAGCTGGACGGGGGCCATGTTTGATGAATTTCATGCACGCTTTGGCCAATTTGGAGCAATTTTCTTCCACACGTTTTATAGACGGAGTTTGAATTTTGGAACGGAGAAAACTACTTGGATTGGGAGGAGTCATCTGGAGATCCAGAGAATTCTTCTTTTCAGAGGACTGGGATTCGTCTTCTTCAGTAGATTGACTTTTAAAGGTTTTGGAAGGTTGGGTTTGTTTTCTGGAAGTGTTTTTGGTTGGAGTTACAGGGCTGTTGTTAAAAATGGAAGCTAAAGAGCCTTTAAATGACTGTTTACGGTTGAGTTTGGTAGTTTTTTCAGATGGAGAATCCCAGTCAGAGTGTGTTTGGGGGTTTTCTTTGGTTTGTCTTGGTGGGGAAATCTTGGGTTCTTGTGATTTAGCTCTAGGACTTTTTGGATTCAGAGTTTTGGTGGCGATTTTACGTTCTGCTGAGTCTTCATCTTCTGGTTTTTCATTTTCAGATCCATTGTCTTCAGAATTGGTTTCAGGGTCGCTATGTTTTGCTTCTGCTTCCACATTGGTTTGATTTACTTGGGAATCAACCAAAACCGGGTTTGTCTTCTGTCCTAAATCATCATCCTCATCGGAATATTTGGTTTCCACTCTGACAGCAGACACCACCAAATCTTGACCCACATCCAAAGACCGCAACATCTGGGAATGAGTTTTTCCAGACTCTTGTTTTTTCTTCTGATCGTCGAAATCGACTTCCATCGACTTTTTTGCGTCTTCCGAAGAGGAATTATCTGACGAATCGGACTCCAGATGAGATTCATTTTCACTTTCGTCCTCTATCTCTCTACTTCCATCATCATCCTCCTCTTCCTCTTCATCATCTTCCTCCTCCGATCCCTCACCTTCCGAGCTGACCGGTCGCGATTCCGAACTTGACCGACCTCCCGATATCCGTTCGACCGTTTCGGATTGACGTTCGACTTGTTTTTTTTTGCCGTTTTAAGAGAAGAAAAGAAAAAGAAGAGGAATGGCATCATAGGAAAGTCAAAGGAGTAAAAACAAAAGACAAATAAATTACCTTTAAGGAGACTGGGAAGGGGGTGGAGGTCATCTGGGGGTCTTTGGGAAGGATACGAACAGGTGAGGAGGGGTCTACTTGGGGATTTGGGGGTTTACCGGATGAAACTCTTGGGGCGCTATTGTCACTCTCAGATTCTGAAGCACTCATGGATTTGTCAAGCACTGCAAAAGCTACAAGTGTTTTATGAACAATTACCACCCACACAAAAGCTATCAAAGGAAAGGGGAGGAAGTTAAATAAAGGTGAATACCTTTTCCTCTTTTAGATTCAAGCATTTTTTTAAGGTTCATTTTTGGCGGGGTCTGAAAGAAAGAGAACAAAAAACACTTGGATTTTTTGGGGTTTTTTTTTGTTTAAATGTTAAGTTTATGTGGACGGACTGACCTTTTCAATTTCAAGTGATGCACAGTCATCCTCAGATGAACCCCATTCATCCGTGCCACCATTTTTGGAAATCCTAAATTATGTATTTATATATTTTTAAATGGCAGTGATTGACATATATTTTATTAATTATATAAAAAAAGATAACTTACCGGCTTAATGATTCAGCTTGAGAATTATCCTCAAAAACTGAAACGATAAAAAGGAACCTTGTTAGACGTTAGTTTGTTTTTTAGGAAAAAGAAACAAACACATAAAACTCATTCATAATAATTGAGGGCAATTTACTTATTCACCGACATTGTTTTCATGCTTGATATTCATTTAATTACATTAATAAATAATGTTCTTATAATTTTACATTTTTTGTCTGTTTCTTGCATCTTTCATACAAAATTTGGACGTTGGAATTTTCATATAAAGTACTGCCCTACTTACGAAATATTCAAGTTACAAAAAAGTTCTGGAACCAATTCATTTCGTAAGTAGAGGTACGATTGTATTGTTTTTTTTTTGTTTTTTTTACAGAATATACATGTAAAGTACTGCTCTACTTATGAAATATATTCAAGTTACGAAAAAAAGCCCTGGAACCAATTCATTTCGTAAGTAGAGGTACATCTGTATTGTATTTTTTTTTACAGAATTTACATATGAAGTATCGTTCTACTTACGAAATATTCAGGTTACGAAAAAAGTTCTGGAACCAATTCATTTCATAAGTAGAGGTAAGACTATATTGTATTATTTTACGGAATTTACATATAAAGTACTGCTCTACTTAGGAAATATATTCAAGTTACGAAAAAATATCTGGAACCAATTCATGTCATAAGTAGAGGTAAGACTGTATTATATTATTTTACGGCATTTACATATAAAGTCCTGCTCTACTTACGAAATATTCAAGTTACGAAAAATATTCAAGTTACGAAAAAATCTCTGATTTCAATTAATTTCATAAGTAGAGGTACGATTGTATTGTACTATGTATAAACAACAATAAAGGCATTCAATTCAATAACCTACTCACCCTCTTTGTCGGTAGCTGGTCCTCCCACAGAAAAGCCGGATAAAGACCCTCGGGATGCGTTTCCGGACTCACGTTTGGATTTAATCTTACTCGGACCTTGGTGGGATGGCGACGATGTTCCTTGTCGTGTTTGGGTGCCGTGCTCAGTAATGAGAAGGGCGCAGCTGCAAGACCAGAAAAATGAAACGATTACCATGTTTTTGGAGTCAGTCAACTGCAATTCTCACAGCAAAAACTGCAAAAACTTACGGATGGTGGCCTTCTATCACCGCGTAGTCCTCAGCTGATTGTCCTTTATTATCTTTAAGCGAAGGATCAGCATGAAATTGCAGTAGAATTCGTACAATGCTGATTTGTCCACTGCAAGCGGCGACCATTAATGGTGACCTGTAGGGTGAATTAGAAACTAGATGTTAAAAATATTTAAATACAAAATAACATTGATTTATGATTTGGCACGAACCTTTGATCTCGGTCTAAAATATTGACATCTGCACCTTTTTTCAAAAGGTATTCTACTATTTCTATGTGGCCTTCTTGGACTGCCACAGCCAGGGGTGAAACACCTTCCTAAAAAATGAGATCCAGCCGTAAAATATCACATGTAATTTTTTGTTTTTGTTGTTGGTTTTGCTATTTGCTGTACAGGGCAGAAATACTGTAATGGGAGCATTATTTGATGATGAAAACAACCTTATTCTGAGCGTTAATGTCTGCGTCGTGTTCCAGAAGCGTTTCAACGGTTGAAATTGACGGGATGCTCGATGCCAAGTGTAAAGCCGTGTTGCCCTCAGTTTCGACCAAGTTCGGATCAGCGTGGTGTTCCAAAAGAATGCTAGCACAGAGATCATGCTGACCTTGCACTGCCTGAACCAATGACAGAGAATCAAAACACATATACACGTAAATATATAGATATACACATACATATAAACACACACACACACACACACACACACACATACATATAAACAAACACACGTAAATACACATACATATACATACACATACATATACACACACACGCATACATACACATACATATACACACACACGCATACATACACATACATACACACATTATACACACATTTATACACACATTGCACACACATATATACACACATTACACAACATACATATACATACACACATCACACAAACATATTCATCCACACACACACATGTATACACACAAATACATATACATACACACACACACACATCATATAAACATACATACAAACATACATACACAAACTATACAAACATATACATACACACACATACACACATCATATAAACATATACATACACACACATACACACATTATACAAACATACATACAAACATTACACACACGCATACACAAAAATACATATACACACGCATACGCACAAATACATATACATACACACATTACACAAAAACAAGCATGCATACAAACACATTCACATTAGACACAAATACATAAACAAATCCACACACACAAATACACACTTTACACACACACAAATACACACTTTACACACACACACAAATACCCACTTTACACACACACAAATACACTTTACACACACACAAATACACACTTTACACACGCACACAAATACACACTTTACACACACACACAAATACACACTTTACACACACACAAATACACACTTTACACACACACACACACACACTTTACACACACACACAAATACACACTTAACACACACACAAATACACACTTCACACACACACAAATACACACATTACACACACACAAATACACACATTACACACACATACGTATATAAAAAAGCCTATTGCTGCAACCATATTCGGTCTTACCTTTATTAAAGCCGACCTATTTTGATTGTCCCTTATATTCAGTTTAACGTTTTGGTCCATGAGAAATCTCACCACCTCGACATTTCCACAAGCACAGGCAAGATGAAGAGCAGTTCTGAAACAATAATTTAAAAAAAAGAATGCTGATAAATATGACTTTTTCCCCTAACAAAAGCGTGTTTGAACAATTAGCGACGGTAAAATGACACCTGTTCTGCTTGTCGACTTGATTGACGTCATTACTTTTGGCGAGATGCTCCAGTTTGGCCACATCTCCACGCCAAGCAGCCTTGTGAAACTTGCCCAGGTCCTTTTCCTTCACCTCATAACCGACATTGGACGCATTCCCTCGGTCGGGCGTCCGCGACGGCGACTGTTTCTTTTTGGAAAAGCTGAACAATTTCTTCATGTTGCAGCTTTGGGCTACTTAAATTGGCTGCAGACGGTCATCCCTAATAAATAAGACGTCCAAAGCGGATTAAACTCGAAATATGTCGCCGGGGTAATGCATGATAGGAACGTGACTATCCAAAAACGGCCACGTCAACACTTTTCCGGCAATATTTGCAATTATAAAGCATAATAATTGTTTATATTTGGTTAGAGAATGTTTGAGGCAAGGAAACCGCCGCTATGCGCGCACAAGTAATAGAAGACAATTTGCGCATGCGCAAACATTCAATTCTTCTTCGGTTTGTTTACTGACTGCTGTTATACAACTTTTTGGTGCAACAGCGCCACCCTACATTTTAGAAATTTGTTTTAAAACCTTCGCCCCAGTATTTAATATAAATAATAAAACTAATAATTGGGAATATAAAAATATACTTATCTGTAAATGTATATACTCATTCTTTTTTTATAGAAAATAAAAAAATAAACACTTTAAATGGCCACAAGCTATGAATGGTTGTCCTTTGTCTCCCTATGCCCTGTGATTGGCTGACCACTAATTTGTCCCATGCCTTGTAGCAGTAGTAGTTTGTTGGGAAAGGCTCTAGCACCCCCCACCACTGATATTTTCCACTTCATTTTCCATTCTAAAGACTCTTGAAATGTTGGCCCTTGGGCAATACTTTAAAGTGACATGCTCAATTTAAGGCTCATAAATGTTGTAAGACTGTAATTTAAAACCTTAATGAATACAATGAGTATACAAAATGGTTTTAGGACCAGGATGGATTTGTTTGGGAAGTGTCTGATTGGTCACGTTTCACAACATGGAATATAAAACACTTAGAACAAAGTCAACAAAATTAGAGGAAAGGCAACACATTTGAAACTCATTGTCTCTAAACAATGAACCTTTGATTCATTGTTAGCCCGTTTTGTCACTAAGATAGAACTCAAATCCTGTTATAAAGCAGCAAAATAGTTAGGGATTCAATTAAATAACCAACATATTGTCATTTGGCGAACAAGTTAAAGCCAAAATTTTAAACTGTCAGATTTGCCAAATAGTTTTTTTCAATGTATTTTTATTATCTGATGAATTTGAGTGTTTTAAGAAAGAATAAAAACAAGAGAAACATGAACTGAGGCAATTAGGGCAAGCAAATATTAATTTAGGGTGGGAGCCGGATGCGGCTCGAGAGCCACATATTCACCACCCATAGTGTATACCAGGGGTGTCAGACTCGGGTTGGTTCAAGGGCCGCGTTAACATCAATTTGATTTCGTGTGACCATTTTAGATATAATATTTAGATTTTTTTTAATAAATTGATTAAAAAAACTGGATTAAAAGCCCTAAATATTCAGTTTTTTATAGATCTAAAACAATGTTTATTTTAACTTTTTTTTTAAATATATTTTTAGATTTTACAAAATTATTTTTGAATTAAAAACATGGATAAAAACACTGAAAAAATGATTAAAAATTACAATTATTGATTTAAAAGGAGGAAAATCAGGAAATGTAATATACATATATACTCTTCATTTGAATTTAATCCTAAAACAGAAAGTCGGCACTCATAAATTTACTTTCCCGGGCCACACAAAATGATGTGGCGGGCCAGATTTGGCCCCCGGGCCACCACTTTGACACATGTGGTGTACTATACTTAAAAAATGGGATTTTCTTGTATTCCTCCCTGCAATAGATCCAGAACTCATTGTTCACACAAAGATATACACTTACAGACCCAGTGATATATAATTTAGCAGAGTCTGTGATTACCTGGAGTACGCTAACCCATGGAGGAAAGCGCTTTTAACGGGGTGTGTCCAAGCGGGGTGTCCCCCTGCAGTTTTACGGGGATCAAATCACCATCCGCCCCGCTGCCAAAAGGCCTGGCGGTGTTGCCTCCAGCCCTCCTAGATCAAAAGACACAGTTGGTTGGGGTCAAAGGTCAACGTGTGCGTATTCATCCAGAAAAAGCACACACACACACACACACACACTAATACACACTAAAGCTGTAAGCAAAACAAAAGTGCAAACAAAAGAAGGCAGGTGCAAGAAAATAATGCAACAAAAATGACTATTATTAGCAATTTGACCTTTACCGTATCGCTTTGAGTGGAGAGCGCAGGTGTGTCAGATTGGTGGGGGTGCCGTAGCGAAGTTTTAACATGAAATAAAGGTTGCGTTGGATAGTTTTTAATGATTTTTTTTTTAAATTCTACTTACAAAATTGTAAAGAAAGTTTCTTTTTTTTAATAGCTATTTTTCTATTTATTAGTTTGACTTGGCAGCTGTGCTACATTGAAATTTTGTTTTAAAAATCCATTAATAACACGAAACTGAGCTGATTTTTTTGTCTTAGCAACTATGCTACATTGAAATTTAGTCAAAAAATGTCTATTAGTAGTTGTAAGAATATTAAACTGAGCAGAATTTTGTCTTAGCAGCTGTGCTGCATAAAAATGTGGTCAAAAATATGTTATTAATTGTAAAAATACTAAACTGAGCAGAATTTATTGAATTTTTTCTGTTCATTTGCAGCGTATTTGAAATTTAACTTGTATGGAATGTCTCCGTTAATAATTAGTTTCCAAGTTCTACCGCCAGACGTCGCTGTTGATCCAAACATAGAGCTGCTGTTACGTCACGTCTTCTGGGCAATAGGGCGTGGCAACCAATCACTGGCTTGATCAGATTTTAAATTTACTTTGATTAAATCTGGTTATAATATGACCGAGAATAAGATAATCGTTGGTTTAAACAACAATTTAGATATAATCATTTTGGAGTGTTTTTAATGTGATTTGATAAAATCTATTCACCATGAAATAATAGATATAATTTGAATATAGTTTATAGTTTGTATAGATCATTCTAAATTTGTAAAATAACACAATTAGATATACATAAGTGTCAATATGTGATATTAAACTATTTCCTCACAAATGTAAGACTATAAAATGTCCAAATATTTATTAATAATGCATATTAATATTACTTAATTAAACATTATCATGTAAAAAATCACCACAAAATAGGTACAGATAATAGAATACTAAAATTCAAATTTTACCACCTATAGATTCAATTCTTAATTTTAAATATTTGATACGGTTTTGCTGAAATTGCTTATATTCTTACCTACCTCTAGGCGTCGCTGTGTGTCCACCAGCCAATCGGAAGGCGTTGGCCGTGACTTTTTCTTTCTTTTCACAAAATCACCTGAAATCAACACAATAGATCATATACACATAAAAAAACTGATAAAACACGTTTAAAAATACAATTTGTACGCTTTTATCCTTCTTTTAAAGCATTTGTAATGTCATCAAAAACAAAAGCACGTCTTTATGAGACTCGTTTCTTCACTAAAATTTGGATTACGAGTTTTTTTCGATGAGTCTTCAATAGTCGTTTTGCTTTCTGAGATTTTTTTTGTTCAATTGCTGTAATAAATCACTTCAAAGCAGGTTAAAGGTGTGACAAGGAGATTCAGTAAAAACATAGTGCAGTACTACAGGGCTATTGTGTAACGTGATCCTCTTGTTTACGTTCAGCGTGTGCGTAAAAAGAAAAAAAATGGCTTGTTTTTTTTTTGTTTTACTGGGACAGACTATCAACCATTATTTGGTGGCCAGGAGTTAAGTAGGTTTTTCAAGTATTTGTAGATTACTTGAGTATTTATATTAGAAAAAAACTTTTACTTTAACTGGATACATTTGGTAAACAAATAACAGTACGTTTTCATAGTACAATAGTGAACTGAGAAAGTACTATGCTAATCTGCCTTTTTGGATGATTAATGATATATTTTAATTAGTACTTGGTTCAGATTATGCTAGAAAAAAACTTTAATCTCATTAGTTATTGATGTATTGGAGTTGCTAAATGAAAAAAATGTACAAATATATTATTGTTTATCTATGACAACCACAACAATTGATCTTTAGACTCGTAAGGGAACATTATATGTTCACTTTTGATGACTTTTCTGATTATCTGCTGATGTGCAGTGATTTTTTTCCCTTTTTAGGGTAAAATGTGTCTTTAGGCTCCATAAAGATTGGGAAACATCACGTAAAAAGACGTAGTAGAGAGCTTCGTTTGGTGTGGGGGTAGAATTTAGAAGAGGGCGTGGCTTAAACTCACATCAGCCAATCAGGACGTCGCCAGAGGTGTCTGTTCTGGCTGACTGCTTGACTGGAGGTTATATACTCTGACTTTTACTAGCACGGTACATTTAAACGCGAGTAGGAGGAAGTGGAGGACACCCGTGAGGAAAGCGAAACAGAGAACCAGTGAACGTTCATCTTTTGTTATTATTTTTTGAACTTCGACGTGTGTGTGGTTTTTCTTTGGGGTTCTTATGGGGGAAATGTCTCACGCCCAGTTATCGAGCATCGCTATGGAACGGCTAGTAGCCCGGAGGACCTTCCCTCTTCATAAGCGAACCGGCGTCTGTCGAAACCTGTTTGGACCGGTGGACCATGAAGAGCTAAGCCGGGAAATGAGCACTAAACTGCGGGAGATTTCTGAACGCGACCGGCAACAGTGGAACTTTAATTTCGACGACAACACCCCGCTGGACGGAGACTACGAATGGGTGGAAGTGTCTTCGGATAACAGCCCGGCGTTCTACCGGGGCTCGACGCAACTTAGCGTCCCCGCGACGGCCGGAAAACAACAACCGGACCCGCTGGAGCGTCTAGCGGCGTCCGGGGAGAGTAACGTCCCGCCGGCGGAGCTCAACCAGGAGAACCGTGCGGATAAACTCAACGCCGGGAGGCTCGCCCGGAGGATGGCTTCGTTCGGGGGGCGTAAGAGGCCGGCAGCCCCGGAGGAGAATAATACGCATATTACAGGTAGGTTCAGCGGAGTAGGAGGAGGAAAGACATTTTGGGGTGATTTAATTGGCTGTGATTAATCGTTTCTTTCCCTTTTTTGTGCTGGTTTTAGTAGATTTTTTCGCTAAAAGGAAGAAGGCCAATGAGAGAAAGTGTGTGGAGAAGTCACCCGTTCCTAAGGAGCAAACCCCCAGGAAGAGAATCCGTTGAAGAAGGTAAGATTATTAATTGTTTTAATTGATATTCTTTCATTATATGATAGTGGAAGAGGATTTTATATCATTGGAATTGATGGTTTATTACTAATGGGGGGTACTAAAGTGTTTTTGATCGATTTGCTGGTCTGATTGATTTTTTTGGGATATTAAATTGAGACTGAAAATGAGCAGTATTTGATTTTTTTATTAAATCGCTATTATTAAGTTGTAATTAATATTCCTGTAGGTATTTACTTTGTTTTTACTGCTTATAGTATTATAGTCGTCGATTTCAGGTTGATTATATTACATATTGTCTCCATAAAATGACAATTTAAGCCAATATGAGATGAGAATGTTTTTTTAATGAATGATTGTTGTTATTATGAGTCGTTTGATTTTGATTAAAAAAAATATCGTTAGATAATCTGTTGTGTTGGGGGGCGTTATTCAGAGGCTTTTGTTTCCAAACTTGTTATTTTTAACTATTATAAACTATTGTTACAACTATTTGTAAAAGCTTTAATTTAATACATTATTTTCCTTTGAATTTTTTCTATTTATTGTTTGGGTCGCTTCTTTTTGTTTTCCTCGCCTTATTTTGAAAAGATTTAACGCAGAGAAGAAAAAAAAGCGAAGTGGGTGGGGGAAGGGTGAACGTGAAAAAGGAGGGGAGGGATAGTAAAGCGGGGTGGGGTGGGGGAGGATGTTGACGTCACTCGTCGTGGCGGGAAAAAAGGGTAACGCCCCTTGCTGACTTTGCATCCTTCGGGGAAGACGTCTGTCGCTCGTCTTTTTCATTTTTCTCCATGTTTGTTCGGGGAAAATTCAATATTTCTTCTTTTTTTCTCATCTCCAGATGGATTTTTGCACTACTACTATTACTTGCGTGGGCATGTTTGAGGAACACTCAGAGGAAAGAAAGAAATTGTGGGTGAACAACAGCCGGTTGCCCACCTCCCAACCAACCCCCGGTCTGGTGGAGGAGCGCTGGCCGGACACAGGACCTCCACCGCCGGCTTCTCAGGACTGAACCGGTCGGTCTCTCTGGGTGTGGGGAAGGTGGGGTATATATATCTATTTGTTTTGTTTTCTATCCAGTAAAAATGTAGCATTCATTGTTGCTGCCACTTGACAGTGTTAACAGTGTTTTAACATCTGTGCAATCCTTAAAAAAAAAGACTTTAAATTGTCTACACTGGCCAAAAGTGTACAGCTTTATAGAGACATCAGCCTATAAATGTATTTGTCGGGTTTTTATTTCCTCCTGTTTAAAAAAAAAGGTCTATTTTTAAAACTATTAACTTATAATTTATTTATGTTTGTTTTTTTGTACGTGCTAAAGTGACATTTTTTTGATTTATTCTTATTTCCTATGATTATTTTATTTACTTTTTTATCGGTGGTGTATTTGCAATCACGTAGCTTGTAGCTTACACTATAGTCTTTGTGTCTGAGCCATTTTTTTTTTAAATAAATACTTGTTTTTTATGCAAGTGCCCTCAAGCAAAAAAAAATGAATAAAAATGTTTTGTCCAAGTTAAAAAAATTGTCTTAGTTATTTTATCTTAAAGGCTCAGGTGCAGCTTTTATATACCTTGAGTATGTGGGGGGGTGTATTATTATTTTTTTGTTTTTGTGGGGGTTGTATTGAGACTTGAGCAGCATGGCAGCTGCGGGATATAGGCTGGGATTTAAAGGCCCTTTGGCCCTCTATAGAAGCAGCAGCTGCCTTTGGATCCCCGCATTGTCTGCAAACGAGACACCCCCAAAATGCAGCCACACTCAACGAGACCCCCCAAAAAAAAGACCCACTCAAACACTTACGCATGCTGTTTACTTCTCTGTGGATACACCGGGCGGGCGGGCGTGGAGGCCACCTGCCAGAGTTGGAAAGACGTATAAAAAACCCTTAAGTCTTTGTCGTTGGGCTCTTTGGCATTCAACAGGGGTCATACTTGTAAGTTTTGGCTGAAAAGAAAGAAGATAAATGGACAATTAAGAATTGATAGGTTATCTAGTGCTGTGTTTTCAATTTAGAAATAAAAAATGCACTAGGACAAAATGTTGCAGGTTTTTGACAATATCTTGAAAAAAGCTTATGAGAAAATTGTCAAAAAAATGCCTGGCAACAGCAAGATTTTTGGCTAAAAAAGAATACAAAATTCTTGTGTTGCTATTCATTCTTTAACTATTTAAAAATTTGACAGATTATCAAGTGAGGCAATTTTCAATTTACAAATACATTAAAAAAACAATGTGCATCTCATTAATAAAGCTGTTATTTAGACAACTGGAAAGAAGGAAATTAGAGATGTTTTGTTGTTTACAAAATGTTGCAGGTTTTTGATAATATCTTGAAAATAGACTATTAAAAATTGTCAAAAAGTGCCTGGCAACAGCAAGAATTTGGCTCAAAAAGAATACAAAATTCTTGTGTTGCTTTAACTCTAATTTTTGGTAATTGAAAAAAAAAATGGCGTCCACATCCTTACATTGAGGCTGTAGGCCTCAATATTTACATTTGTGGCCTACATCAACCCCCAAAAATTGATGCCTACATATGTAAAAGGAACATCTCAATTATAAATATACTATAAACTAAAATCATCATTATTATTATGCCCACTTTTAACATTTTTTTAAAATGAAAAAGTCCAAAAATGAATAAAATAAAAATCAATTGACATTGATTGTGGTTGTCGACAACTCTAAATTGATCTTTTTTTTAAATTCCATAGTATTTACCTTATTACCATTTAAATTATCTTCTGATTTTTGTAACGTTTATGATCCAAAAAGGTGCTGAAGCTTATCCCAACCCATTATAGGCCGCATATTCTAATTAGCCAATAGCTAGCTTAATGTTAGCATATGGAATACAAAAAAGTATCACATTTTTAATTCAATATACATTTTTTTACTTTGGTTGTTAGATACTATATAAACTTCAACATTTTACTAAACAATAAAATGTAAACTAAAATATTGAAAAACTAACCATAACGTTTAGTCAAACTCAAGCATGCTAGCTTAATGCTAACATATGTAAGACATTTTCACAATTTCCTGATTTTCCCCCTTTTACATCAATAATTATCACATTTTAATCCATTTTTTTCCTGTGTTTTTAGTTCAAAAATCATTTGGTAAAATCAAAAAATATATTTAAAAAATCTAAAATAAACATTGTTTTAAATCTATAAAAAACGGAATATTCAGGGCTTTTAATCCAGTTCTTTTAATCCATTCATAAAAAAAAAAATCTAAATATTATATCTAAAATAGTCCGGCCCACATAAAATCAGATTGACGTTAACGCAGCCTGCGAACCAATCCGAGAGTCTGCCACCCTTGGTATAGATGTATATTAAATTTCCTGATTTCCCCCCTTCTAAATAAATAATTATCATATTTCAATCCATTTTTTCTGTGTTTTTAGTTCAAAAATCATTGTCTAAAATCCAAAAAAATATCTAAAAAAAACCCTAAAATAAAATTGTTTTAAATCTATAAAAAACTGAATATTCAAGACTTTTAATCCAGTTCTTTTAATCCATTCATAGAAAAAAAAATCTAAATATTATATCAAAAATAGTCCGGCCCACATAAAACCAAATTGACATTAACACGTCCTGCGAACCAACCAGAGAGTCTTCCACCCAAACGTCAAATACCCATCGCCTTGTGCGATTGGTCGAATGTATTTAACTGCGCGACATGCTAAAAAAAAAGTAGACTTTTGATGGCAAGAGTGACTTTTGTGGGCTGTGTGCCGACATAAGCCGGCGGGTCTTGTTCTGATTTCCAACACAAAGCTCTCTCGGGCTCCTTTCTTTGCTTTTTTTGTTGCCATATGGCAAATCCATGTAGACATAGCCAAGACCCATTCACTCAGCCACAGAATGTCCCGCATCAGAGGACAAAAGACACTTTGTTTGGCTTCTCTATTGATAGCAATGAAGGAAAAAAATATTATAATTAATCTATGGCTATATCCAGCTAATTAACGCCCATATGCCCCGCGGGGAGCCACGAGGGTCATTGCGCCGACTTTGCAAAAAAATCTCAATAGTTTACATGTTAAAGACAACAGATGTTCATGTGTTACTTTAATGAAGTCTCAGCTAGGACCGTTTGGGGGGGGTTTAGGTGCCCCCCGCACCCCCTGGTTGGAGTTAAAGGGGGTCATCTTGCAGTTTTTTGCTCTATTGGGCAATTAAAGGCTATTAAAAATATAACAAATACATCAAGGTTTAATCCTTTTACTTTGTGTTGGGGAACTTTTGAACTGGGGTTACTGGTAAAGTTATTGGTGAGTTCATTTTATGAATTGCTAAAAAGATGGACAGGCATTTATGCTAGTAGCTAGCGCTATATTAGAGTGAGTAAGCAGTTAGCTAGCTAGCCTAGCATGAATGTTTTTGGGATGTGGGAGGAAACCCAGAAGTAATACTCAGAAAAAACATGAAAACTAAGGGAGAATATGCAATGTCCACATAGTGAGGACCAACCTGGGTTCGAATCCACGACCTTAAAGCTGTGAAGCCAAAATGCTAACCACTTATGCACCATATTATTAGAATTGTATTTTTTTTTCATTTGAACATGGCTTACTTTTAAAATTATTCCTAATTTTCAAGATTTTTATGAATTTACTTTGGCTAGGAGCGACCAGGGCTCAAACTCACGACCCCAAAACTGACAAGCCGACATGCTAACCACTTAACCACCCTATTATTATAATTGTATTCATTTTTTTTAATATGAACATAGCTTACTTTTAAAAAGTTTTCCTAATTTTCAAGCTTTTTATGAATTTAGTTTGGCTAAGAGCGACCTGGGGCTCAAACCCACAACCCCAAAACTGTGAAGCCGACATGCCAACCACTTATGCACCCTTTTATTAGAATTATATAAATTTTTCTTTTATATGAACATGGCTTACCTTTAAAAACTTTTTCCAAATTTTCCAACTTTTTATAAACTTACTTTAGCCCGAACAGTGTCAATCTTGATCCCTGAAGCCAAACTAGCTTAGCAATAAAATAGTAAATAGTTTCATTTAACGCTCAATCCCATTTATTATCATTTTCAAACACAAGCGACCACAAAAAACCCTTAAAAAACCCTAAAAACCTACAATACACACTTATTTTCAAAACAAACTTGCTAACAAAGCTAACTCCAAGTATACACAAACATTCAAAATACTTTCCTTTAAACTAAAACCCTATTTTAGCTCAAATATTCTCCCCAACAGCATTTCAGGCAACATGTACCCACCCCCACTTTAAATTTCATGCTAATTCAACTCTTAATTTTCAATTGTATTCTCCGCCGACTCACGCATGCCTAAACAAGCACTCCATTACAATCCCTCAAACTTTCCATCCATATTAATATGTCTGTACAGGAAATGGCTGCAATGACTCAATTTGGGCTACTTTGATGACCACAAAGGGAAGACATGACAGTTAATGTGTGGGCCTCCCTAACAAGCCTTCAATAGAATATAATGACACAAACAGCTGCTGATGTAAAGTGGGGGTGCAAAACCGGGGGGGGGGATCACTCTCGTGGGGACCCCGTCACGTCTCGTATGACCTTTGACTGTCACGCCGACATGTCGAGTTAGCGTCCATTTTTTTTATTCATTTATTAAAATAAATTTCCTTCTTATGATAGTTTTACAATAGCATCGTTTATTAAACCAAAAACTAAACCAGAAAAACACATTTGGACCCAATCATTATTTTTGTAGTGTTTGTTTACATTATGGTTTTTCTGAGGCAAAGGAATTGGTCGTCGAAAATGACCATCAATGGTCAAATCTACCCGACGACAGTAATTATTTGTGTTAAATATGTTTTTAATGTGTGGCTTATTGAGATATTTATCCATTCATTCATTTTGTGAATTGTGTATTATCCTCATAAGGTTGGAGGGGGTGCTGGAGCTAATCCTAGGTAATTATGGGCACCAAGCGGGTGGACAGCCAATCGTAGGGCATGAGGCGACAAAGGATAACCAATCATAGCTAGGGTTACGCAATCTAGAGTGTTTAACCAGCTAGCCTAGCATGCATCTTTTGCAATGTAGGAGGAAATAAGAGTACCCAGAGAAAACCCACATAACATGCAAACTGCGAACCCACCTGGGATCGAACCCGCGACCCAAGAACTGTGAGACCAAAACTCTAACCACTAGGAGAAGGACAACCAATCACAGCTAGGTTTACGGAATCTAGAATGTTCAACCAGAGTACCCGGAGAAAACCCACACAATATGCAACATCCACACAGTGAAAACCCACCTGGGATCGAACCTGTGACCCAAGAACTGTGAGACCAAAACTCTAGCCACAAAGATATTGACAACCAATCACAGCTCGGGTATACAATTAGCATACAATTAGCCTAGCATGCATGTTTTTGAGATGCAGGATGACACCAAAGTAACCAAAGAAAACCCACACAAGCAAACATGCAAACTCCCACCTGGAATCGAACCCATGACCCCAGAACTGTGATGCCAAAACTCTAACCACAAAGCAGCTTGACAACCAATCACAGCTTGGGCATACAATTAGCATACAATTAGCCTAGCATGGATGTTTTTGAGATGCAGCATTACACCAGAGTACCCAAATAAAACCCACACAACTGAACATGCAAACTCCACACCTGGAATCAAACCCACAACCTCAAAACGCCGAGACCCCTCAAACTAACCACTCATCCACCAGACCACCACATTTAAGCTAATTTATACACATTATTATTAGCACGTGAAACATAATTTCAGACACATGCCTCAAAAACACATGACATTAACCGTCCAATCAAAAGCCAGCATTCAAATACATAGGACAGCTTTTTCTCTATCAAATGTAGCTAATAATCCAATATCTAATAACTCACTAATCTTCTCAAATTACATATTTGGTAGCCATTTAGCATTCAATCAAGACTCTGAGTCACAACTAGAGAGTCATACCTAGCGAATCATTGCATCATACCAACCAATTTAATCCAATTTATGCTCTAAAACAAGCAAAACTGTCATTTTTTAGCTAAAAACTAATGAAATCACATCCTCCTACTCTTCCTCCTCCTCTTCCTCCTCTCAGCGGCACACAATTAGCAAGGCAGCGTGCAATTAAATGCAGAATGGAGGCAAATCAAGCCCGGGGAATTAGCATTTTCCACCACCATCTGGCAAGGACGCCGGCGTGCGCTAACAAAAGGCGAACTGCGCCCAGAAGAGAGGCGAGTGTGCCATCGTATTGACCTGCAAATGAGGCTTTGTCACAGAGTTAAAGCTCCCTGACCCCCCCTTTTTACACCCATAACTTCTTCTTCTTCTTTTTTTTAAAACCGCGTGATGAATGGGATGCTAAATTTAGCCTGGTGTTTGTTTTGAATGTGCAGACCAGACACTATTGGACAATTTCAATAGATTTTAACATTTATTTGCATATGTGGTCAATTTATAAGGTTTTTGGTTTGTTTTATGTATTTTTTGGGTCATTTTAAATGGTGTACGCTGTATGATAACAAAAATGTTTTTAAAAAGTATGTTTTTTTTTAGGAAAAAGAGAGCTCGTTTCAGCCATTTTGGCTCAATTCCGGATTGTAGCAGACCAAAATGTCATGTTTTTTTTATCATTTCAAATTGTGTATGCCATATAAAAACTTTTGTATTTTTGGATCATTTCAAATGGTGTATGGTGTATGATAACAAAAATGTTTTTTAAAAGTATGTTTTTTAGGAAAAAGGCAGGTTGTTTCAGCCATTTTGGCTCTAATTCGGATCGTCTTGGTTGTTGCTAGCAGACGAAAATGTCATTCATATACATTTTTTGATCATTTTCAAATTGTATGGGATTTTTTTATACCTTTTTCCCCTTATTGTATATATTTTTTGGATCATTTCAAATGGTGTACGCTGTATGAAAACAAAAATGTTTTAAAAAGTATGTTTTTTAGGAAAAAGACAGGTTGTTTCAGCCATTTTGGCTTTAATTCGGATTATCTTGGTCGCCAGTAGCAGACCAAAATGTCATGTATATTTTTTTATCATTTCGAATTGTGTACGGCATATAAAAACTTTTTTATGTGATTTTTTTTATACCTTTTTCCACTTATTTTATATATTTTTGGAGCATTTCAAATGGTGTACGCTGTATTATAACAAAAATGTTTTTAAAGTGTATGTTTTTTCGTAAAAGAGAGCTCGTTTCAGCCATTTTGGCTCTAATTCGGATCGTTTCGGTCGCCGGTAGCACAACAAAATGTCATATATATATTTTGATTTCAAAGTGTTTCTGTTTTAGGATCAAATTAAAATGAAGAGTATAGATGTATATTAATTCCAGATTTTCCCCCTTTTAAATCAATAATTGTCATTTTTTAATAATTTTTTTCTGTTTTTAGTTCAAAAATAATTTTGTAAAATCTGAAACATGAAAAAAAAGCTAAAATAAACATTGTTTTACATCTATAAAAACGGAATATTCAGGGCTTTTAATCCAGTTCTTTTAATCCATTCATAAAAAACAATCTAAATATTATATCTAATAAAATCAAGTCTTTTACTGCAATGTCAAATGGAAAAAATGATAGTCAAGTTGGACACCAATGCAAACGTAATCCTCAAACTGTGTCAAATGAATATGATATTATGGCTCTTGTATATTGTATTGTGGCCCATAAGTGTGTTTTAGTGGATTAGGGGCCCCAAACACACACACACACACACACACACAAAACACACACACACACACACACACACACACACACACTCTGACGGCACCACGTGATTGGTCGCTGGAACAAAGAAGAGAAGTGTGTCCAGTCTAACTAAATAAACTCCCTTTTTTAAAGAAAAATCTTTGATAAAACTTGTTGTTTTGTTATTATTTTTTTAAAAAGTGTTTTCTTGTAAAACATTTAAAATTAACAGTTAAAACAAACCACCAAAAATGTTTCAAAATGTTTCTTTTTACTGCACTAAATTTAAATTTTATATGACCAAATATTCAAAATTGATACTTTTTGAATGAGAAGGACTTTTTGTATCAAATCAAGTCACCACTCTGTATTTTTTCGCCTTATTTTAAGAGTTTAAAATTGACCAAGAATTGAATGATTAACTAAAAGACGCCGACGCAGACACAATAGAAAGTTTCTCCATTTTGAGACTGGCCAGTCACGACAATGCAGTTTTTTTTCTTCTCACTTACATCCACTTTGTATTCATTCCTGCACGGGACAAAAGGGGTCTGCTGCGTGAGGGGGTCTCGCTCCAGCCGGGAGGCGGCATGACAAAATAACTTTTTTATGTTTATGCGTTTCCTCATTAAGGAAAATAACATTTATCAGGTATGATTATCATGTATACATATATGTATATTTATAAATGTGTGTGTATATATATATATATATATGTGTATATACAAATGTGTATATATATGTGTGTATATACAAATGTGTATATATATGTGTGTATATACAAATGTGTATATATATGTGTGTATATACAAATGTGTATATATATGTGTGTATATACAAATGTGTATATATATATGTGTGTATATACAAATGTGTATATATGTGTGTATTAAGTCGACTATACTTATTAAGACGAGTATACATATACATGTCTATACATGACTATATACATGTTGACTACTACTTGTTTGGACTACTACTTTTCTGGACTACTACTTTTCTGGACTACTGCTTGTTTGGACTACTGCTTGTTTGGACTACTACTTGTTTGGACTACTACTTGTTTGGACTTCTACTTGTTTGGACTACTACTTGTTTGGACTACT
The DNA here is from genome assembly GCF_051989575.1 of Stigmatopora nigra. Taxonomy (NCBI): domain Eukaryota; kingdom Metazoa; phylum Chordata; class Actinopteri; order Syngnathiformes; family Syngnathidae; genus Stigmatopora; species Stigmatopora nigra. The sequence continues at coordinate 2,481,722 of NW_027551604.1, forward strand.
ACTTGTTTGGACTACTACTTGTCTGGACTTCTACTTGTTTGGACTACTACTTGTTTGGACTACTACTTGTTTGGACTACTACCTGTTTGTACTACTACCTGTTTGTACTACTACCTGTTTGGACTACTACTTATTTGGACTACTACTTATTTGGACTACTACTTACTATTTCGACTACTTACTATTTCGACTACTTACTATTTCGACTACTTACTATTTCGACTACTACTTATTTCGACTACTTACTATTTCGACTACTTACTATTTCGACTACTACTTACTATTTCGACTACTTACTATTTCGACTACTTACTATTTGGACTACTTACTATTTGGACTACTTACTATTTGGACTACTTACTATTTGGACTACTTACTATTTGGACTACTTACTATTTCGACTACTTACTATTTCGACTACTTACTATTTCGACTACTTACTATTTCGACTACTTACTATTTCGACTACTACTTACTATTTCGACTACTTACTATTTCGACTACTTACTATTTCGACTCCTTACTATTTCAACTACTTACCATTTCGACTCCTTACCATTTCGACTCCTTACCATTTCGACTACTTACTATTTCGACTACTTACCATTTCGACTACTTACTATTTCGACTCCTTACTATTTTGACTACTTATTATTTCGACTACTTTATTAATTGGTGTACTTTATGATGCCACTCTAAATCTCATTTGACAATAAAACCATTCATTTCAATGGATATGAATTGATGCCCCACCCCTAAAAACATCCCACCACATGAACTAAAAAAATGTATCAAAACACCCTCAAAGATAACATCAATGACTCCATTAGCCTCCCAACACAAGACTTGTTTTGCTTCCTAAAATTCAGTCAAAAAGGCCGCTTTACGTATTCCATCAACATGTATTGTGACTCAAGTCAGCTGCCACTTAAACAACATCCAACATGCCAGCTGTCTCGGATTCGTCTTTGTTTTGCAGTGCAGCTGAAACCCACCACACCCCCCTCAAGCCCCCCACCCAAAAAACTACTTCCAATACACCAGCATCAACATATGGCGTGATGGAGACACAATGCGGGTGTTGCATTCCCACAGAGGCGCAAAGTGCCCAGTGATGGTGAAACACCGACACAGAAATTCACCCAAAAAATCAATATATGGATCAATAGAAGGCGGGGTTTGTTGGATTTGTAGTCCTGATTGAAGAATTCTCCATTCATAGGCTTTCATTCAAAGTTTATAGTAGCTCATATATATATATACATTTCTTTTTAGACTTCCCTACTTATTTATGTCGTGATTACATATGATGTTGACTACTTAGGTATTTATTGTTTTACTTATTTATTGTTGTTATTGGTGCAGCTTTAAATCTCATTATACCTGTATATTGACAATAAAAGCATTCAATTCACTACTTATATTGACTACCGTATTTTCACGACTAAAAGGCGCACCGCATTATAAGGCGCACCCTCAATGAATGACATTTTTTCCCATATATAAGGCGCACTGTATTATAAGGTGCACTGTCTATTTTGGAGAAAATTTAAGACTTTTAAGTGCGCCTTATAGTGGTGAAAATACGGTAATTGCTATTGACTTCCAGGTATGAAGCACTCACTCACTACACAGTCACCTCTAGAGCCAGCCATTGTTGATGTTTTGGATTTTTTTGTATCAAATTTTGCAGTGGGGGAGGAGCTATATGATGGTAGATGTTGTAAACCAAGATGGCTTCTGCATATTTAACAGTATTGTTTCACTTCAGGCGTTTGTGTTTTTTTTAATATCCGACAGTGGTGGTTTTTCGTTTTTGGTTTTCTGTTTTTTCCATATATAAGGCGCACGGCAACAATGGCTGGCTCTAGAGGTGAATGTGTAGTGAGTGAGTGCTTCATACCTGAAAGTCAATAGCAATTACCGTATTTTCACCACTATAAGACGCACATAAAAGTCTGAAATTTTCTCCAAAATAGACAGTGCGCCTTATAATACAGTGCGCCTTATATATGGAAAAAATGTCATTCATTGAGGGTGCGCCTTATAATGCGGTGCACCTTATAGTCATGAAAATACGGTACTGTAACCCCCCCCCCCCCCCCCCCCGAACTGAAATTAGCGCTTTGCCGGCGTGCTAGCATACGCGACTCCGCGGAAAAGCTTGGTCTTCGCGCATTGTGGCGATAATTAGGGCGAGAGATAACGCCATGACACTTGAGAAATGAGACCTAACTCAAGGCCCGGTGCCTGTCCCGACCCTTGGTTGTCCCCCCACACCCTCCCTGGCGTCTTTTGTCCCAAATCCTTTCAATCCCTTTGGAGGCGAACCTGTTCCCCTTCACTTGCCGCTGTTTGGCGTCTGCTACCCGTGTTTTGGTCCTGATTTGGATTTCTTCTTCGTCTTCTTCTTCTACCCTCAATCATCTGGTCTCATAAAAGTGAGGGCGGTGGAGTTTTCAGGCCTGGTCACACCGCTATGGGTGCATTGACTCGCGCTAATGCTATTCACAAATGACTTTTCGGGGCTACGTCTGGTGAAAAGAAGCGGCATGGCGGCTTTTGGGGAGATAAGCGACAAAAGGGTCATCATTCATCGGATAGTACAGAAGTGAAGGATGGGATTCGGCTGATGGGTGAGGAAGGGGGTGGAGTTTTGTTGGCGTATCGCGAGATGCTAAATCGGGTTTTTATGGGAGGAAGAAAAATCCATCCATATCCAGCAAAGTTTTGCATTAAAATGAGGGTTGGCTATTATTAACACACATGGTACATACATATGGTGTTGCTAAGCTAATACTTAAGACAACACAAGGGGATTTTTTTTACGCTATCATTTTCTGAACCGCATCCAAAGGACAACCAATCATAGCTAGATTAAGGCAATTTAGAGTGTTCAATGAGCTAGCCTAGCATGACTTTTTTCTTGGCATGTGGGAGGAAATCGGAGAACCCGGAGAAAACCCACGCAAGCTAGGGTGAACATGCAAACGCCACACAGCGAGAACACTGCGGCATCGAACCTGCGACATCAAAAAGAAAACCCACATAAGGCCAGGGAAAACATGCAATCTGGGATCAAACCCTCGACAACCAGACTCTGAGGCCAAAGCGCTAATCACAAAGAAGGAAAAGGACAACTAGCTATTGCTAGCTAGCATTAGGCAATTTAGAGTGTGCAACCAGCTAGCTTAGCATTAATGTTTTTGGAATGTGGGAAGAAAGCGGACCACCTGGGGAAAACCCATGCAAGCCTGGGAGAACGGGCAAATTCTACACAATTAGGCCGACCTGGAATCGAACCCAGGACCTTAAAACTGCGAGACGGACATGTTAACCACTTTTCCACTGCGTCATTTGTTTGTGTTAGCGAAAATAATAAACAGTGATAAGAACTAATATCAAAATATGACTTGATAACTTCCAATGAATCACCGCCAACCTTCCCAGTTTAAAAGAATCAGACATCTATCGCCGTCAATACCATTTGCATCCACTAGGAGACCGATACTAACTTTTGTGTGGGTTTTTTGTTGTCTTTTTTTGTCTTGGCCCATTGTGACCAAATTTGGAAGCATTCTCGCGCAGCTGACAGCATTTTAATGGAACATGGCATCTGTTGCGGAACAACAGAAAAGGCAGAAAAGAAAGATGGCAGGAAAGAGACCCTGTTAGCTTTGCCAATTTGCCCTTTTCCCATCGCCGGGGGGCTTTGTGCGCCCCTCCATTGACGTTGCCAATTCCGATCCGCGCTTGACTTGCCGCGTATCGCCCTCTTGTTGCCCAGGTTTACGCGCCGCCTTTCAGCTATTGTTCCCACGTGCGTGTACAGTTTTGGGGAGGCCGCCATCCCATTCACCAAAGGAGCAGACGTACATCTGTCTTTCAATGGCTGGAATTGTTGTTGCGGTGGTGCCTGGCAGCTTCCTCAAACTCAATGGTTCACTTTTTGTTGGCGTATTGCTGGATTTTCAAATGTAATTTTTGGACTATAATACGCTAAATATGCTAAATATGCTAAATAGGGTAAATACGGTAAATATGTTAAATACGCTAAATACGCTAAATATGCTAAATATGCTAAATATGCTAAATAATAATAAATATGCGAAATACGCCAGATACGCCAGGTACGCTAGATACGCTAAATATGCTAAATACGCTAAATACGCTAAATACGCTAAATACGCTAAATACGCTAATAATACTAAATATGCCAAATACGCTAGATATGCTAGATACGCTAAATACGCTAAATAATACTAATTACGCCAGATACGCTAGATACGCTAAATAAGCAAAATACGCTAAATACGCTAAATAAGATAAATACACAAATATATATATATATCGTAGTCGTGTGGTTAGCATGTTGGCCTCAGTTTTGGGGTCGTGGGTTCGATGCCTGTTGGGTCCTTGCTGTGTCCTTTGGCTCACATGGGTTTTCTCCGGGTACTCCGGTTTCGTCAGTTTTTAAAAATGGATTAAGAGAACTGGATTAAAATCCCTGAGTATTCATTTTTTTATAGATCTAAACTAATATTTATTTTAGCTTTTTTAAAAATATATTTTTCGATTTTACAAAATGATTTTTAAACTAAAACCACATACAAAAAATGGATTAAAAATGACAATTATTGATTTAAAATTGGGAAAATCAGGAAATGTAATATACATCTATACTCTTCATTTTCATTTAATCCAAAAACATAAATTCAGGACTCATCATTTACTTATCCGGGCCACACAAAATGATACAACGGGCCAGATTTGGCCCCCGAGCCGCCACTTTGACACCTGTGCATTATCTTATAAACAAAATGAAACAACCTATACACCACGATTGTAAAAGTCCACAATAGAAAAATAAAATAGCAAGACTCTAGTATAGAAAGAGCCCGAAACTTGCCAGCTGCAGCCCAAGCAGGCGTGCAAAGCAAGTGGGCAGGTCGGCAGGTGCTCTCCAAGCCCAGATGGTGGGCAACTGCATAAGTCATTTATCTACAGGAATGTTTTGAAGGCATCTCTAATTCCCAATGGACGCCACCAAAAAAAGAGGAGAGGGAAAAGCATGCCATCTGCTCCCCAACAGCCTTGGCTTCACAGTCAGGGTCCCCAAATATTTTGGGACCCCCTGGGGAGTGTGGCAGCGAGGGTCACCGAGGTGAGGCCTTAGAACAAGTAGATGAACCTTTGGGTCATGAATGGAAATGACGAGGCTGGTGTTAGAACAACTAAAAAAAAGTGGTGTACTGTCACTTTAAGTGATTTGGTGGGAAGGAGGGAGGGAGGGGGAGGAGTTAGGGGGTGTGTGTTCGGGGATGTTTACATTTTTGTTGTTGTTGCCGTTTTTGAATGACAACAAAGAGAAAAATGTTAGTGTTTTGATTATTTTGGCTCTTAAATACAATTTATTTTTTACAAAAATAAAAACAATATTAAAAGGAGGATTAGAATAATGTTTATTTATTGGGATTTTTTGTATTTTTGGGGGGAAATGTTTTTTTGAAATGTAAGTTTTCGACACAGATCGACAATGTTATATTAAAAACTACTATTATATTATATTAACTATTATTATATTATATGAACTATTATTATATTATATTAACTCGTATTGTATTATATTAACTAGTATTATATTATATTAACTACTATTATATTATATTAACTATTATAATATTATATTTACTACTATTATATTATATTAACTACTATTATATTATATTAATTATTATTATTATTATTATATTAAAAACTATATTTTTCAAAACCTTCTTTAAATGTAAGTTTTCATATAATAACTATTTCTTATTTTTGGAAACTTTTTTCTCAAAAATAAGTTTTTTATGCAGATGAATTATATTAATATTCCATATTAAAAACAAATTTTTATTGTTTGATTTTTTGAAGCTTTTTCCTCAAAACAAGTTTTTTACACAGATCAACAATCCCATATTAAAAAACTAAGCTATTTTTCAAAGTATTTTGGTTTTTTTGTGGCCTTCTCGTCACCATTAAAACTAAAAAAAAAATTACATCCACTAATCAAACCATTCCTATCTTAGCCCCGCCCCTTCCAAACACCTGAAGCCCCTCCCTCCCAATCCATGACATTTCTCACTCCAAAACCAGCAAAAAAACAAATAAAAGACCGAAGAATCATCCCACACATCAATGTCAATTTACCACACTGACAGGTCAAAGGTCACACGGCAATGTCAAAGATTTGCTAAAAATCTCCCAAATACTCAATTTTGATTGGCCAAACGATGCGGAAACAGTATTGGAGTTTTCTCTGACCATCTGTCAATCAAATCTACCAATTTAAGTACCAGCACAAGAGTGTGTATGTGTGTTATGGAGAGTGAAAGGCAATTGTGGTTTTTCAAAAAAGGAGGGCCGACCTGAGGACCTTGACGAGTCAGGGTAAGTGTGTGCACATGGGTGTGTTCATATCTGGGTGAGAAAGGGTCTCACAACCGGTTCAAGGATGCCCCCATGTGACCGCCCAGTGAACCAGTAGCCCGAGGACGACATATTTGTTTTTAAAAAAACGGTCTTGGAATGAAATTCAGACTGATTCCTTCATTTTCTGAACCGCTTATCCTCACAAGGGGTCGCAGGGGGTGCTGGAGCCTATCCCAGCTGATTTGAGATACCCTGATTGAGTAGTCAGCCAAGGAGAAAACAACCTTACTCGTAGCTAAAGGGATTTTAGAGTATACAATTAGCCTAGCATGTTTTGGGGATGTGGGAGGAAAGTGGAGTACCCGGAGAAAACCCACAGTGAGGACTCACCTGGGATTGAAACATGGCCGCAGAACTGTGAGGGCGATGCGCTAACCACTTGTCCACCATGCCACCTGCAGGTAGAAACAGAGGGACAAAAATGAGTAAATGGCTTGAGGTAAGAAAATAGTATTCTTTGCAATACAGTAATCCCTCGAATATTGCGGTTAATGAAGACTAGACATGTCCGCGATAATTGAAATAGAGTCACCCCTATTATAAATTTTAGTGCTGAGTCGTAGTAGCAAGATTGGCTTCCGCTTACAAGTTTTAGTGTGGATTTTCATATTTTTATGAACTTTAAAAGTATAGATAGATTTTTTTAAATAATAGTAGAAAAAATGATTTTACAAAAGCATTTTTGAACTAAAAACTGAAAATTTAGATTTTTTTTAATAAATGGATTAAAAGAACTGGATTAAATCCCTGAATATTCAGTTTTTTATAGATTTAAAACAATGTCTATTTTAGCTTTTTTTAAAATATATTTTTAGATTTTACAAAATGATTTTTGAGCTAAAAACTAAGTTTAGATTTTTTTGATTAAATGGATTAAAAGAACTGGATTAAAATCCCTGAATATTCAGTTTTTTATAGATTTAAAACAATGTTTATATTAGCTTTTTTTAAATATATTTTCAGATTTTACAAAATGATTTTTGAACTAAAAACACAAAAAAATAGAATACAAAATGACAATTATTGATTTAAAAGGGGGCAAAATCCGGAAATGTAATATACATCTATACTCTTCATTTGAATTTGATCCTAAAACAGAAAATCGGCACTTTCTCGGGCCGCACAAAATGATGCAGCGGGCCACATTTAGCCCGCGGGCCGCCACTTGGACACACCTCCACTAACAAAACAAATCCCCTTCTTTATTTAGCATCCCAAAGCGTTAAGATTTGAATACAGCATCTTCCCAAAGAGACACTTATGACAAATCCGGGGAAGGGGGCGGAGCCTTGAGCAAAGTAAGCAAATAAAAACCCTTTGGGACGAAGATGTGTGTATTTTTTCATTGTAAAGACATACAAATTGCGCGGCTTTGTTTTGCTCTTTTTGTCAGATCTACGTAATGAGCGGTCCCCCCCGACGATTTACGCCGCTGGCCGTAACGAGTTCGTCCTTATCGTCAAAGACGAGAGTTCAAAACTAACCGCAAATGTTTAAAAACGTAGCCCCGGAAGTGCATCCTTTATCTGTTTCCTTCCTGTCTCATTAATCCGCCAATTTGTCTTCCTGTTGCCCAATTTGCATCATAAGACAGTTTTAGACTTTAAAAAGGAGTTTGGGGAAGAGAATTGGAAATTAAATAGAAATGTTAAAGGTATAGTGTTGGTGAAATGAATGGTTTTGGAGGATTATGGTGTTTTGAATGATGTGAATTGTTTCATTGAAAGGTTCTATGTGCTTGATTTTGGAAGATCTCGGAGTGGGTGGTTAATTTGGGTTAAAAAAAAAAAAAAGTGTGTCAAAGTGGCGGCCCGCGGGCCAAATCCGGCCCGTCGGATCATTTTGTGTGGCCCGGGAAAGTAAATAGTGAGTGCCGACTTTCTGTTTTAGGATTAAATTAAAATGAAGAGTATTGATGTATATTAAATTTCATGATTTCCCCTTTTAAATCAATAATTATCATTTTTTATATCAATTTGTATGTGTTTTTAGGTTAAAAATCCTTTTGTAATATCGAAAAATATATTTAAAAAAAGCTAAAATAAACATTGTTTTAGAGTTATAAAAAAATGTATATTCAGAAATTTTCTGTGTTTTTATTTTAAAAATCATCATTGTTTTAGATCTATAAAAAAATTTAATATTCAGGAATTTTTAATCCAGTTTATTTAATCCATTTATTTTTTTAAAAATCAAAATTTTCAGTTTTTTAGTTCAAAAATCTGTTTTAGATCAATAAAAAAATTGAATATTCAGTGCTTTTAATCCAGTTAATTTAATCCATTTATAAAAAAATATATCTAAATATTACACCCAAAACGCGAACCCTACACTCTTAAAAAAAACTGTGATTTATAATCCCGAAAAAAAAACGGTACGTAAAAAAAAGTTGTTATATGGCTTACACAAAATGAAAAAAATATATACAATACAGGAAAAAGTTGCCAGGTATCCACATTATTAGCGACCTAGTCGTTCTAAAAGTCCATATCTGCACAAAAGCCAAGTTTTGGTTTATCAAACCAGTCCCCACCTCCAAAAATTGGAAGCTCCGCCCATCCTTTGTTTAAAAACCTGTCGAAATGCCTTCACAAAAATTTAAAGGCACCTTTATCAAAGCCAATATACCTAAAAACATGCTAGGCTAGCTCGTGGCTCACTTGAAATTACCTAACCTGAGCTACCATTGGTTATCCTTTGTCTCCTGCCCTGTGATTGGCCGCCCACAGACTCTCGATATACCCCGCTTGGTGCCTTGTAGTCAGCTGGGGTAGTCTCCAGCACCCCCTGCGACCCTATTTAAGAAAACGAATGAGCTATTCAACTTGTTAGACGAGAAACGATTCCATAGAATGTTGACTTGGGTCTGCTTTCAATATATTTTGGCAACCACAAGGAGATTCTTTCCCACATGTGTTGGTTTTCCAGGCCGTGAAACTTTATTATCGTAAATCAGAACCCTTCCAACGTTGTCGTGTAAAACTCAATCACATTATCAAAGCGGCTTTGATCCCATTTCTTGGCGTGGCATCTGGCCTTGATGTCATGTGGTTGACCGCCAAAAGCGCTAAAAAAAAAATGGAAAGCGCCATCTGGTGGAATCGCTAACATGGACAATGACAAACGTTGTTCTGTTATTTACTATTCGAAGTTGTCTATGGGAAAACAGCATGGTGGACTGTACTAATTGTCTATTGTGTAACTGTGTGGCATTCAAGGTTGTCTGGAAATCTGAACATTACGTTTTTAAAAAGGATTGACTTGAAAATGGGATAAAAACGAAAGGATTTGAATTTAAATTTGATTCGTGTCAATTGACTTAGTGATTTCATGTGGGATGGAACATTTTAGATATAATAATTAGATTTGTTTTTAATAAATGGATTAAAATAACTGGATTAAAAGCCCTGAATATTCAGTTTTTATAGATGTAAAACAATGTTTATTTGAGGTTTTTTTAAAATATAATTTTAGATTTTACTAAATGATTTTTGAACTAAAAACACAGAAAATTTAGATTTTTTAAAATAAATGGATTAAAAGAACTATTAAAAGCCCTGAATATTCATTTTTTATAGATCAAAAACAATGTTTATTTTAGCTTTTTTTAAATATATTTTTAGATTCTATTAAATGATTTTTGAACTAAAAACACAGAAAATTGAGATTTTTTTTTAAAAATAAATGGATTAAATGAACTGGATTAAAATTCCTGAATATTCAGTGTTTTATATATATCAGAACAATGTTTATTTGAGCTTTTTTTAAAATATATTTTACAAAATAATTTTTGAACTAAAAACTGAAAAAAATGGATTTTAAAAAATGACGATTATTGATTTAAAAGGGGCAAAATCAGGAAATTTAATATACATCTATACTCTCCATATTAATTTGATCCTAAAAAACAAAGTCGTCATTCATAATTTATTTCCCCGGGCCACACAAAATGATCCGGCGGCCCAAATTTGGCCCGCAGACCGCCACTTTGACACCAGTCCTCTCCATCAATAAACTTACAGTATAAAGTCTAACCTCTACTTACGAAAATGTGCGATTACAAAAGCATTTGACATGCAAATACAAAACCAAGATCCCCCAAAATGTCAATACGACCAACACACATTCCCAAGTTCCCGTTTCTTATACTATTGTTCCCATTTATGATTTGTTACTCCCCACTATTTAGCCCTCCCCCTTCTCATATTACTCCCTACCTTGTAATAATGACCATGTCAAGGACGGTCAAGCTATTATTTCAGCTCTCCAACGTCTTTGGCTAGCTAAACCTTCCCCTTTAGCGACATCCTCCCCTTTGCTTTACCAATTCTTTTGGGTCACTTTCACCCTTTGGTTCCTCTCTGTTTCTTATTATAGCCAGCTGAGTCAAGCGGAGGGGTCCTTGGAAACGAGCCAGAGCAAACACTGATATCCAAAATCCTCCCCCCTCCCCCCAAAAAAGAAAAAACTTTAACCTACTACCCCTCTACTCCTTACTTTGCACCTCCCTCCATTGGCACTTGTCCATATTAAAATACACAAACACACACATTTCCCTTGTTAAGCTATTAAAAAAGTACAAATGCAATAAAAGGCATATATTTACTCACATATGGCGCACTTAAAAGTCAAAAAGTATTGAGTAATTGATATGAAATAGTGCTTTCTAAGTCTGAATATTTCTAAACGACAGGTTAAAACGCGCTTGAGTACCGTATTTTCACAACTATAAGGCGCACTGCATTATAAGGCGCACCGTCAATGAATGACATTTTTCCCATATATAAGGCGCACTGGATTATAAGGCGCACCCTCAATGAAGGACATTTTTCCCATATATAAGGCGCATTGGATTATAAGGTGCACCCTCAATGAATGACATTTTCCCCATATATAAGGCGCACTGGATTATAAGGCGCACCCTCAATGAATGGCACGTTATATATTTCTTTCCATATATAAGGCGCACTGGATTATAAGACGCCCTGTCTATTTTGGAGAAAAATCTAAGGCTTAAGTGCGCCTTATAGTCGTGAAAATACAGTAAGATTTTTTTTTTTTTTAGGATTTTTTGTTTTTATTCTGCGTGGAGGCCACTATTGGTTGAAGTACTATTGTTTATTCAATATATTTTTTGCATTTATCAGTGTCAGTACAGATTTTGTTGTTTTTCAGCCTTATTCTATTTCAAACTTGACTGTAGAAGCTAAATACCGTATTTTCCATATATAAGGCGCACCACATTATAAGGCGCTTCGCATTATAAGGCGCACCCTCAATGAATGGCACATTTTATTTTTTCCATATATAAGGCGCACTGGATTATAAGGCGCACTGTCTATTTTGGAGAAAATGTAAGACTTTTAAGTGCGCCTTATATTCGTGAAAATACGGTAATTTATACACACATCCAATCTCGTCACTTTTCTAACCCGAGGGTTCACACATATTTTCAGTCTATATTAAGACCATCTTCATTTTCTGCCAAAAAAAAAACCAACAACTTTGTATTCAGCTAATATTTATGTGAGGACTTTCATGTACCAGTTGTACCGATCCCATTTTACGACCAATCCTTTTCTTGTGGCCGACTTTGTATTGACATAAAACGACTTTGCTTCCTCCTTTTGGAGACATTTTGAAGTTTGAATAGTGTTTAAACAAAAACAAAAAGCAGACGCTAAGCCACAAGACGAGTCTGGACTTGTTCTCTATTGGGCTTCCGCGAAGTGCTCGTGTTAAATGGGCACACCGTAGGCTAGCGCTAGATGAAGTGTGAGTGTTTTTTTTTTTTTAACCACAACGCACGCCTGTTTGGCAACACACGCCATAGTTTACTCTAAAACGATTGACCTTACATTCCCCCCAAATCGTGAAAGCGTACAGCGAATGGTTGAGAAAAAAAATGCTTTGGTTATTTCCAGTTTTGCGCTGATTGGAGATTAACAATATTTTGGTTTGGAGTGGTCAATTTTGGCTTAAAATTGTCCATTTTGGCTTGAAATGGTCCATATTGGCTTAAAACGGTCCATTTTTGGTTAAAAGGGTCCATTTTGGGTTAAAAGTGTCCATTTTGGCTTAGAATTGTCCATTTTGGCTTAGAATTGTCCATTTTGGACTTAAAAATTGTCCATTTTGGCTGAACATGGTCAATTTTGGCTGAAAATGGTCCCTTTAGGCTTTAAATGGTCCATCTTACCTTAGAATTGTCAATTTTGCCTTAAAATTGTCCATTTTGGCTTAAAATGGTTCATCTTGGCTTGAAATTGACCGTTTTGGGCTTAAAATTGTCCATTTTGGCTTAAAATGGTGAATTTTTGTGTTCAAATTGTCCATTTTGGCGTCATAATGCTTTTAAAAAGCGGAACAGGAATCCTCTACCGTAATGTGGAGGGACATATCTGTTTTTTAGGGTTTGTTTTTGAATGAAAAGTGTCTGACGTTTCAAATATTTTTGTAGCATTTTTTTAGAAGGCATTTTTGTTCCTTGAAGAGTTTTTTTTTTCTCGCTAGAATAGTGTCTTCCTTGAAAATCTTGATTCTCAAGATCGTACTTGTCTTTCTTGGAAAGTCCCCAAAACAGGTTGGAGTCTTGGATGTTGATTTTTTTTTTTTTTTTTTTTTAAAGAATTTTAGATTAGTGAAGGGTACCATTGATGATGATTGACATCCAATCTATTTTAACTGGGAGATGCTAGGGACTAAAAATAGAAACTAGCCTATAATCTTACATGTTTATTTTATTATTATTCATTTTTTTAGTTCAAAAATCTTTTTGTAAAATCTAAAAATATATTTTAAAAAAGCTCAAATAAACATTGTTTTAGATCTATAAAAAACGGGATATTCGGGGCATTTGATCCAGTTCTTTTAATCCATGTATTTAAAAAAATCTAAAATTTCTGTGTTTTTAGTTCAAAAATCATCTTGTAAAATCAAAAAAATATATTAAAAAAGCTAAAATAAATATTGTTTTAGATCTATTAAAAAACTAAAATATTCAGGGATTTTAATCCAGTTCTTTTATTCCATTTATTTAAAAAAAATCGAAATTTTCTACGTTTTTAGTTCAAAAATCATTTTGTAAAATAAAAAAAATATATATTAAGAAAGCGAAAATAAACATTGTTTCTGATCTATAAAAAAACGGAATATTCAGTGCTTTTAATCCAGTTCTTTTAATCTATTTATTTTTTAAAAAATGTACATTTTCTGGACGATTTATACAACCAAAAAAGTTTTGAATTCCATCTATTTATTTAATCTATTCATTATTTTTTTACACAGTCCTACAACTCTAATCCAGCATTTATAATATAGACGCCAAAGGTGAAATAGTATTCATAAACTGTCTTAAAAAATGACAAATACGAAGAAAAACAACCCAAAATGGCTACAAAATAACCAAGACTTGTTAACACCCATGAATTAATGTTACATAGGTGGGACATTATTCCCCCCTAATATTAGACCACAGCTGCAGTGAGTTATGTCCTAACTACTGGTTGCCCCGTTTTGGATTATCGCCCTCTTAAACAGCTGCAAAGGCTAATTAGCCGGGCAAAAGGCAGCACACTTTTAAAGCCACGTGGACGGAATAAATCCAAGGCCCTAATACATGCATACGTCCATCCAAAAGTGCACAAGGGGGGGCCGGGCCGGCGGCCTGGAGTCGGCACATGACGCCACGCGGACCACCCAAGAAGGGCTGACTGGCTTTGAAAATAATGAAAATTCCTCCCGTGGCTGGTTTTTAGCGCAGCGGGTCAAACGGGTTGCCAGGTTTGCTGACTGCAGAAGCGCAGCAGCTATCATGATAAATTGGTTATTTTTTATTTTTTAAATCTATATATACATAAGGAATAATATGTGAACTTGATGAATGGGATTTTTTTCCCATTTAAAGAGCTTTTATTCATAAATTTTGATCTATTTAATGGCCCTATTGTTGTTAATTTGAGCCTAACTTGGATAAAAAAAACTTTTTTATTGCTTGATTTATTAACACTAACAATAATTCCCTATTTTTTTTAAAAAAATAGGGAAAATAAATCAAATCCTAATAGCTTAAGTTGATAAAACTATTTTATTTATTTTTTGGGGGACAGTTTTTATTTTATTTTTTTATTTTATTTTTTCAAATTGTACTTCCTACCATATTTCCAAATACATAAGAGTCAAATTACAGTGCTATTGTTACCTATGACCATCTTGGTCATTTAAAAAAAACCCACTAAAATTCTACACAGTGATCGAACCCTCGACCCCAGAACTGCTAAGCCGACAGCAAACCACTTGTCCACCGACTCACATTATTTTCACTATTAAATATCTAAAAAAAAAAAAGCGATTTTCTCCATTTTTTTTCTCGACTAATAACAGTGTTGACTTTCCGTTTGGAGCTGAATTTCCAACTGCAATACTCCGAACAACCACACGGGCCTAAACGCAGACTACCCTCCGAGTCACATTATTTTCACTATTAAATATCGCAAAAAAAAATGATTTTCTCCATTTTTTCAACAATAAAGGTCTAAAAAAACATAAAAACTCTACACAGTGATCGAACCCTCGACCACAGAACTGCTAAGCCGACAGCAAACCACTTGTCCACCGAGTCACATTATTTACACTATTAAATATCTAAAAAAAAGCGATTTTCTACATTTTTTTTCGACTAATAACAGTGTTGACTTTTCATTTGGAGCTGAATTTCTAACCGCAATACACTGAACAACCACACGGGCCAAAATGCAGACTGTCCACCGAGTCACATTACTATTAAATATCTAAAAAAAAAAAAGATTTTCTCAATTTTTTTTTACTATTAACGGTCTTGACTTTCCGTTTGGAGCTGAATTTCCAACCGCAATACCCTGAACAACCACACGGTCCCAAATTTAGACTGTCCACCGAGTAACATTACTATTAAATATCTAAAAAAAAACGATTTTCTGCATTTTTATTCAACTAATAACGGTCTTGACTTTCCGTTTGGAGCTGAATTTCCAACCGCAATACCCTGAACAACCACACGGCCGAAAACGCAGCCCAAACCCTTCAAACAAGGCAACATTGAGAGCCCCCCACCGCTCCGACATCCAATCAGAACGTCATAAAATGATCACCTCCAGTTTAGAAATAAGTCATTATCAGCATTGGAGGGTGCCGTAACAAGGCCTCCGCTGTTCCCGATCTTTGACAGTCGCTCATTGTAACGGCGCTGCGGGGTCTTAAGTCTCCCCGAGGTGCTGAAACCAAAGCATCAATTCAGGTTTTGTTCCAAACACCAGTTTCAGATGTCAACGTTGAGTCATTTGAGCTTGTAAACCAGTCAGAATATTGAAATTTGCTCGTAAAAATGATTTGTAACATATTCTTATGGTCATGACCTTCAACCGTTGGTTTGTGGTTACGTTTTTTTCTTCCAAAAAACAGGAAAATCGAACTCCTAGACTTGGGGGAAATATACTTTAAAGATACTATAAGAAAATAACTAAACCTGACAAAGTAAATAAAGCAGTTCCTGTTGTAGTACTTTAACAGAGAATATATGGTGGTGTCATTAATTAGGGTTAAAGATTGTGGGTTTTTTTTGGGGGGGGGGTTCGGGTTCAGGTTAAGTAAGCATATAGCTGGGGTCACCAAACTTTTTGGGAGAAAGAAAATATACCTGTCAACTTTGGCCAATTGCTCCCCTTATTAATGATTGCAATTCCTCTTATTAATACAAATGCTATGTGGTATATATTAACTCAAATAGGGCGCACTTAAGGGTCTATAATAAGGGTGTCAGACTCAGGTTGGTTCGCGGGCTGGTTTAAAGTCAACTTGATTTCAAGTGGGCCGGATTATTTTAGGCAGAATATTTAGATTTTTTAAATAAATGGATTAAAAGAACTGGATTAAAAGCCCTGAATATTCAGGTTTTTGGTAGATCTGAAACAATGTTTGTTTTAGATTTTTTTATATATATATTTTTAGATTTTACCAAATGATTTTTGAACTAAAAACAGAACATTTTGATTTTTTTAATAAATGGATTAAAAGCCTTGAATATTCAGTTTTTTTTATAGATCTAGAAGAATGTTTATTTGAGCTTTTTTAATATATTTTTAGATTTTACTAAATGATTTTTGAACTAAAAACACAGAAAATTTAGATTATTTTTTTATAAATGGAATAAAAGAACTGGATTAAAATCCCTGAATATTCATTTTTTTATAGATCTTAAACAATGTTTATTTTAGATTTTACCACATGATTTTTGAACTAAAACCAGAAAATTTAGATTTGTTTTTTTTATAAATGGATTAAAAGAACTGGATTAAAATCCCTGAATATTCATTTTTTTATAGATCTTAAACAATGTTTATTTTAGATTTTACAACATGATATTTGAACTAAAAACAGAAAATTTAGAATAGTTTTTTTATGGAATAAAATAACTGGATTAAAATCCCTGAACATTCAGTTTTTTATAGATCGAAAGCAATGTTTATTTTTACCTTGTTTTGTATTTATTTTTAGTTTTTACAAAATGATTTTTGAACTAAAAACACAAAAAAATGATTAAAAAAATGACAATTATTGATTTAAAATGGGGAAAATCAGGAAATGTAACATACATCTATACTCTTCATTTGAATTTGATCCTAAAACATCCTACATTTTATAATTTATTTTTTAAAATTAATTATTACTTGTTAACCAGCAGTGTACCATTGCCCCCATTAAAAACCCACACTGCCATTCAAAATAAACATGCATTTATATCATGCCTAAAAAAAACGATTTCTATCTCATTTATGAACCCAACTTTTGTCACCACCGCCGTCCTTCCCAGTCCAACCAGCCTTCTCCAAATAGCTTTTTGGCCTCTGCCTGGCAGTGTTTATACGTGACGGCCGCATCTAAAAGCGGAGGGTGGGCTGCCTCGCAGTCAAATCACGAGCTCGACGTGTGGTTAGGCTATTCTTAGTACTATAACGTCGCCCTGTGTGGAACTCTGACATTTTGTCCTAATGTGAGTATGTTTGTGTGTTGAAGTCTACCAGACAGAGACAAGGAGATGCTTGTGTCCGGCACCCCCCACCCCCTCCACTACCTATTCATTCTCTTGGGTGGTGGGGGGCCCTTTGGGCTAGCCAAAGTTAAATTGAGCTGTTTGTATATCCAGATTCAGTGTAGACTCGTGTCAGATACGTGTTGGTTGTGTGCGAGGATTTGAAAGATGGCCGCGGGGGTGAAAGAACCGAGTTTAAGGCGGGAGGGAGTCAAGTAGGATGTGTTTAGGGATCCGGGAAATCGGTATAAGTGATGATAATGGCCTTTTTGGCTGGAAGAAGGTACCGTATTTTCACGACTATAAGGTGCAACGCATTATAAGGCGCACCCTCAATGAATGACAGTATTTCCATATATAAGGCGCACTGTATTATAAGGCGCACTGTATTATAAGGCGCACTGTATTATAAGGCGCACTGTCTATTTTGGAGAAAATTTAAGAGTTAAGTGCGCCTTATAGTGGTGAAAATACGGTAGTTGCTATTGACTTCCAGGTATGAAGCACTCACTACTTTACAGTCACCTCTAGAGCCAGCCATTGTTGATCTTTTGGATTTTTTTGGATAAAATCTTGCAGTGGGGGAGGAGCTATATGATGGAAGATGTTATAAACTAAGATGGCATCTGCATATTTAACAGTATTGTTTCAGTTCAGGTGTTTTTGTGTTTTTTTAATATCCGACAGTGGTGCTTTTTCGTTTTTGGTTTTCTGTTTTTTCCATATATAACTATAAACACTGGATTATAAGGCGCACTGTCTATTTTGGAGGAAATTTAAGACTTTTGAGTGCGCCTTATAGTCGTGAAAATACGGTAACTGTAGTTATTGTGCTTGTGGCTCGGTTTTTACTTCAAATGTGTTAAAGTGTATATGTTTATTTTGAATGGCTGTGTGATTTTTTGTGGGCGATGATGCGCAAGACTTCTGGCCAATGGGTGGCGGGTTATTTAAAAAAAAAAAGGCAATTTTTTAAGTTTTGGTAAATTAAATATGAATATTAATTTATCATATTAATTTTAAAGATATAGATGGATTTTTTTGGCTGTAAATTTAAGCTCATTTTTTTATTTAGACTTGATAGTATATATAAAAATATTTTAAGTTTTGGTATATTAAATATAAATATTAATATATCATATTAAATGAAATATAAATATTAACAAATCATACTAAATTAAATATAAATATTAACAAATCATATTAAATTAAATAAAAATATTAACATATACTAAATTAAATAATAATATTAATATATCACAATAAATTAAATATGAATATTACTATCATATAAAATAAAATATTAATATATCATGTTAACTAATTACATATTCATGTATTTTTCAGTTTTTTTTAAATTAAAAAACAAACTTCTCACAATATATTTCAACACATTTCTTTCCACCTGCTAATTCACAAAGCGCGACACTGTGGATAAGTGGTTTGCACTTTTGCCTTGCAGTTCTAGTATCGAGGGTTCAATTCTTGTTTCTTTAAAATGAAAAAGAAAAACAACTTGTCCCAATACATTTCAACACATTACTTTCCACCTGCCAATTAACAAAGCGCGACACTGTGGATAAGTGGTTTGCACTTTTGCCTTGCAGTTCTAGTATCGAGGGTTCAATTCTAGTTTCTTTAAAATAAAAAAAACAACTTGTCCCTATACATTTCAACACATTTCTTTCAACCTGCCAATTAACAAAGCGCGACACTGTGGATAAGTGGTTTGCACTTTTGCCTTGCAGTTCTAATATCGAGGGTTCAATTCTTGTTTCTTTAAAATTAAAAAAAAACAACTTGTCCCAATACATTTGAACAAATTTCTTTCCACCTGCCAATTAACAAAGCACGACACTGTGGATAAGTGGTTTGCACTTTTGCCTTGCAGTTCTAGTATCGAGGGTTCAATTCTAGTTTCTTTAAAATAAAAAAAAACAACTTGTCCCAATACATTTCAACACATTTCTTTCAACCTGCCAATTAACAAAGCGCGACACTGTGGTTAAGTGGTTTGCACTTTTGCCTTGCAGTTCTAGTATCAAGGGTTCAAATCCCGTTTTTGTTATTTTCATCAAAAACAACTTTTTCAACACATTTCTTTCAAACAACTGCGTCACCAAACAAGTGACTAACCCCCCCCTAAACAAAAATGTCCTCAGGATTAAACAGTAACTAGCACCCCCTCCCCAGCTTACGCGGACCTTTTTACTTTTTTAACACAAGTCTGAGTCACTTAAGAGTTTTCAAGCATCGTTAACAATGTCACGACCTCAGACGACAATGAGAACAAGTGACGCAGTGTGTCGTAGGACCGCCATACGTCACCCCCCCCCCCCCCCCCCCCCCAAAAAAAAAAACGTCTCCGTTGATTCACGGAACTCCGGATAGCAAACAAACACCCAAAATTCCCGCCCCTATTTGAACACTGGTACTGCAAAAAATTTGGTGAGAACTTTGACTCCATCTTTAGCTTTGGTCAGAGCGTTGTATATTTCCACAGTGACTGTAATAACCCCCTTAAATTAAATAGCTCCATTTTGACAGCCGCGGGTGGGCCGCTGACGACGCCCACGAGTCTGCAGATTCTACAACCCGCATGGAACCCCCTACTCCCAGAGTAGGGGGAGGGGGGATTCAATTAAGTCCTGTGGTTAGCATTCAATTAAGCAATGTCTTCTGAAAATATTTTAAGATATATAAGTTCATATCTGTCAATTTATAGGTTTTACCTGTATTGTATAAGTTTTGAAAGGGAATTTTCTTAAGGAGTATGTTTTTGTAATTTTTTTGTATGTTTTTTGTATGTTTTTTATATGTTGAATGTATGTTTTTTGTATGTTTTTTGTATGTTTTTGTATGTTTTTGTATGTTTTTGTATGTTTTTGTATGTTTTTGTGTTTTTGTATGTTTTTGTATTTTTTTGTATGTTTTTTGTATGTTTTTTGTATGTTTTTTGTATGTTTTTTGTATGTTTTTGTATGTTTTGTATGATTCGGTATGTTTTTTTTGGTATGTTTCTGTATGTTTCTGAATGTTTTTGTATGTTTTTGTATGTTTTTTTGTATGTTTTTGTATATTTTTGTATGTTTTTGTATTTTTTTGTATGTTGTTGTATGTTTTTGTATGTTTTTGTATGTTGTTGAATGTTTTTGTATGTTTTTTGTCTGTTTTTGTATGTTTTTGTATGTTTTTATATGTTTTTGTATGTTTTTGTATGTTTTTGTATGTTTTTGTATGTTTTTGTATGTTTTTGTATGTTTTTGTATGTTTTTGTATATTTTTGTATGTTGCTGTATGTTGCTGTATGTTTCTGTATGTTTTTGTATGTTTTTTATATGGTTTTGTATGTAGTTAAAAAAAAATCTCATTTTACCCATTTTGGCTGTAATCCGGATGCTAAAATGACATTTTAATAACAGCTTCCATTAAATCTTCATGTTTTGAGAGCCACGGGAAGAAAAATCCATTTATTTTGTGCATTTTGAAATCTGTGAATTTAATTCTCATCCTAAAAAAAAATGTGTACGTATTACTTTGTTTAAAAATACGTTCTCTGCTCAATACGTTCCGATTAAACAAATATTTCATCGGACTTTATTTTCATCTCTTTGGTTTCAACTCTGTTACCGCAGAAAGCCAAAAAAAAAAGGTTGCCAGATCCATTTCATCCCCCTCGTCAACATCAGCGCTGTTTACACAGGAAATAAAAAAAGACGGAAACATTCTTTTCTCCGTCACTTTTAATCCGCCCCAAGGAATGCGCCTTGGTTCGCTTTTATTATCTTGACCCGCCACTATTATTGCATGGCCTTAAAGTAGGGCAACATTGTCCGGTACTCGGACTTTTGGTCGTCGGATGTTGATTCATGAGAGAGAGAGAGTTTAATATCTAAATATCTACTGTTATATTATACTACTATAATATTTTACTGCTTCAATAAAAACACCATCTGTAAATGTGCTTTGTCTTCTTTGACAACAGTAGATATTTAGATATTAAACTCTTGTGAATATAATTTTGAGAGCTGGTTACAACAGTACTTAGATATTAAACAGTACTTAGATATTAAACAGTACTTAGATATCAAACAGTACTTGGATATTAAACAGTACTTGGATATTAAACAGTACGTGGATATTAAACAGTACTTGGATATTAAACAGTACTTGGATATTAAACAGTACTTATATATTAAACAGTACATAGATATTAAACAGTACTTAGATATTAAACAATACTTAGATATTAAACAGTATTTAGATGTTAAAAAGTATTTAGATATTAAAAAGTACTTGAATCTTAAACAGTACTTGGATATTAAACAGTTCTTAGATATTAAACAGTACTTAGATATTTAACCGTACTTAGATATTTAACAGTACTTAGACATTTAACAGTACTTAGATATTTAACAGTACATAGATATTAAACAGTACTTAGATATTAAACAATACTTAGATATTTAACAGCACTTAGATATTATACTGTACTTAGATATTATACTGTACTTAGATATTAAACAGTACTTAGATATAAACAGTACTTAGATATAAACAGTACTTAGATATTAAACCATATTTAGATATTAAACTGTACTTAGATATTAAAAAGTACTTAGATATTAAAAAGTACTTAGATATTAAAAAGTACTTAGATATTAAAAAGTACTTAGATATTAAACAGTACTTAGATAAGTTAAGTCAAATTGAAAGTTCCTGCTATGTTACGAGCGCGTTTCTCTCCCTGCCGTTAGCCGCTACCATCTTATCTCAAAGCTAAGGCCTCCATTCAACACTGTACGCCATAATGTCACATTTTCAGCTCATATTTCAAGGTCTTACTGTAACGTACTTGATGGCATAGATTCCTCACCAAAGCCAAAACAACCTCAAAGAAACCAAATTGCTGTTTTGGGGGGGGGGGGGGGGGGGGGAGGGAGGGGGCGTGGGGAGGGTCTGGAAAGGAACATGAAGGGCGCATTTTAGCCTCTGGGCAAATCAGTCTGGGGGGGTGGGGAGGGTTCAACTCCAGCTCCAGCGGTCTAAACGGCTCGTCTGCAGACATGTGTGGCGATCTGCATGCCATTAGTGCCACTATAATTTTGGTTAGTCGTCAATTTTGGTGGGCCGGATTGCCACTCGATGGCACAGTGGGGCTTGAAAAGGCTCGACGGTGTCCCCGCCTGGGTCTGGTTCCCTCCCCCTCTGTCTTCTTCTTCTTCTTGGGTCGATTTCTGATGCCAGTAAACTTGAAAGTGGATCAAAAACTGGAAGTAACCACACAAAAGCGCACTTAAAAGTTGGAAAGTCTCTTCTAGAATGATGGATTTTCCCTCAGTAGACTTTGAAGGCATCACACCAAAGGGTAGCTTCTTCTTTTTTTGTGTTTTTTCTTTGATTGGGCGGATTTTAGGGGAGTTTTTGAGGACCCCCTTCTTCCGAGAGAGACCCCCTGTCTTCCGATGAGTGTCGGAAGTGTGGGTGCCATTTAGTGCTCATTAGTTATGTAATGACAAGGCGCTCTGGACAGTTACCCTGACCCTGAAACAGGACTCTTAAAGGGAACACCAGCTTTTAATTAGCAAGCTAAGCCAATGTAATAAATCAGGGTTTTGGCCAAGGAGATGAAGATCCGACAATTTTGCTGCTTTTAACTTTGTAAGAAAAGTTTGGCCTAAGCCAGACATGGGCAGTCTACTATTTCACTACCGTATTTTCACGACTATAAGGCGCACTTAAAAGTTTTAAATTTTCTCCAAAATAGACAGTGCGCCTTATAATTCAGTGCGCCTTATATATGGGAAAAAAACAGAAAACCAAAAAGGAAAAACCACCACTGTCGGATATTAAAAAAAACACAAATGCCTGAACTGAAACAATACTGTTAAATATGCAGAAGCCATCTTAGTTTACAGCATCTTCCATCATATAGCTCCTCCCCCACTGCAAGATTTTATACAAAAAAATCCAAAACATCAACAATGGCTGGCTCTAGAGGTGACTGTAAAGTAGTGAGTGCTTCATACCTGGAAGTCAATAGCAATTACCGTATTTTCACCACTATAAGGCGCACTTAAGTCTTAAATTTTCTCCAAAATAGACGGTGCGCCTTATATATGAAAAAAATGTCATTCATTCAGGGTGCGCCTTTTAATGCGGTGTGCCTTATAGTCGTGAAAATACGGTATATATATATATAGACCAGACATGGGCAAACTACGGCCCGCGGGCCACATCCAGCCTGTGAGGATTTTTAATCCGGCCTGCCGACGTTGTTCAAAGGTTTTTTCTTTCCCCAAGATGGCGCCATGACAAGGAAGTTAGTGGTAGTAGCTCTGTCCACTCTTATTTGTTTTTGGAGTTTTACAGCCATTCTATATATTTTTTTAATTATACATTTTAATATTTCTTAATACATTCCTTTTGACTTGACTGTACTTTATACTTTTGACTTTAATGAGTGCTGAGTATGTTAATACTTTAGTCCTTTTTCTCTTTATGTTTCATATGTACTGTTAACAGATGCACTTTTTTATTTGTATCCTATCTTGTGCTGACCCCGCCCATCTGTCAAATTTTTAAAGTCAATGTGACCCCCCGGGCCCAAAAGTTTGCCCACCCCTGGTATATATTTATTTATTTTTTTAAATTGCTCTACTTTCTGACCTCATCCTTTGCCCCACGGCACAAAAACTCACCCATGCACACATATACTCCGCAAAGTATAAGAACACCCTGTAGTAAAACAAAGTATCACTGCAATAAAACACAGACCAGACAACCCAATGACTTTTCGCCCCAAAATCTGTATCCTACATTGGCAAACATACATAAAATGCATTTTATAGTCACGACCTTTTATTCCTGAAGTGAACTTGTTTGCAAAGAAAACAGGCGGTAAGAGTACTAGAGTGTAATCGCCCTCTTTTTTGGAAGGTTTAGGACACAAAGTAAACATTCGCATCAGTCTTGGCTGTCACTACCGCACCACTTTGGCTACAAACGTAGAGATAACATCTCGGTGTGTGTGTATGTTTGCGTATAAGTGTGTGTAAGTGTGTGTGTGAAGGGGAGGGAAGGGAAACGAGATGAGTAGACTGTACGGGGGAGTTATCTCAAGTACTGAAAAAAAGCCAAGGACAGATATGTGATGTGTGTGCGCAAGGGGGAGGAAAGAATTTTGATTTTTGCCAAGTAATGGCGCCTAAAAGACCCCACGTCCAAAAAAAAAAAGTGAAATAAAAGCACACTTCTTTAAAGGAGGAAGTCACGAGTCTTAACTTAGCAGATTTTGGCAAGTTACAGCACGAGTATCTTCCGAAGAGAAGTTATATTTTTTTTGGTTTTTTTGGCGGGTTAGATAAAAGTTGGTAATAGGGTGAGGGAATTGAATATGTTGGAAAATGCCCGTTTGGTCGAACGGACGTTTGGTCGAACGGACGTTTGGTTGTCGGGAGTTTGGGAGCCTGGACGTTTGGTAGCCCGGACTTTTGGGAGCCCGGACTTTTGGGAGCCCGGACGTTTGGTCGCCCGGACATTTGGTCGACCAGACGTTTTGCCGCCACGACGTTTGGTCGCCAGGACGTTTGGTCGCCCGGACGTTTGGTCCCCGGTCTAATCTCTTAATATCTAAGTACCGTTTAATATCCAAGTACTGTTTAATATCTAAGTACTGTTCAATATCTAAGTACTGTTCAATATCTAAGTACTGTTCAATATCTAAGTACCGTTTAATATCTAAGTACCGTTTAATATCTAAGTACTGTTTAATATCTAAGTACTGTTTAATATCTAAGTACTGTTTAATATCTAAGTACTGTTTAATATCCAAGTGCTGTTTAATATCTAAGTACTGTTTAATATCTAAGTACTGTTGGAACCAGCTCTCAAATTTATATTCATGATAGAAAGTTTAATATCTAAGTACTGTTTTCAACAGTACTTAGATATTAAACAGTACATAGATATTAAACTCTCTCTCTCAAGAATCAACAGTAGATATTTAGATATTAAACTATCTATAATGAATCTAAATTTGAGAGCTGGTATCAACAGTAAACTCTGTCACCATTTTACGTCGGGACACTCATATCTCAAGGTAGTACAGTCCTGCAGAACAACACCCGCCCCGAATTTTTTTTCCTTCACATGACGGCAAAAATAAGAGCTCAGTATTGTTAGCGAGTAGCCGAGTCAAAGTATAAAAAAGGTCTTTGTTTTATGGTACGTGCAGCCGGAGGCGTGGAGAATAGGAGTAACTAACATGGTAATAGATATGACAACACAACAGGGGCGCTTGACTGGAGTCATATGAAGCATGTGTTGATAACGAGGTCGTGATAACGCATGACTTTTCGGGTTGGGAGATAAATAACTGGGCTTCATTTCACAATGAGAATACAATGGTGCCATCAGAAGAAGAGTGGCCCAATTTTTTGATTTTCAGGGTTGTTACAGATGAGAGAAAGTCTGCCCTCAAGTCTAGAAAAAAGGGATGGTGTCTAAGTGGTTTGTTTATGAGGAATATCATGTCAATTTGTTTTTCATAGGCCTAATTCAAGGGTGTCAGCAATGGTTGGTTCGCGGGATGCTTTAACGTCAACTTGATTTCATGTGGGCCGGACCATTTTAGATAGAATGTTCAGATTTTTTTTTTTAAATAAATGGATTAAAAGAACTGGATTAAAAGCCCTGAATATTCAGTTTTTTATTGATGTAAAACAATGTTTATTTTAGCTTTTTTTGTAATATATTTTTAGATTTGACAAAATGATTTTTGAACTAAAAACAGAAAATATAGATATTTTTTTAAATAAATGGGTTAAAAGAAGTGGATTAAAAGCCCTGAATATTCCGTTTTTAATATATCTGAAACATTGTTTATTTTAGCTTTTTTATGTATATTTTTAGATTTTACAAAATGATTTTTGAACTAAAAACAGAAAAAAATGATTTTTTAAAATAAATGGATTAAAAGAACTGGATTAAAAGGTCTGAATATTCAGTTTTTTTATAGATCGAGAACAATGTTTATTTTAGCTTTTTTTAAACATATTTTTAGATTTTACAAAATGATTTTTGAACTAAAAACACAGAAAATTTAGTTTTTTTTTTATAATAAATGGATTAAAAGAACTGGATTAAAAATCCCTGAATATTCATTTTTTATAGATCTACCACAAAGTTTACTTTAACTTTTTAAAAATATATTTTTAGATTTTACAAAATGATTTTTGAACTAAAAACACAGAAAAAAATCGATTAAAAATGACAATTATTGATTAAAAAAGGTAAAAATCAGGAATTTTAATATACATCTAAACTCTTCGTTTTATTTTCATCCAAAAACAGAAAGTCACCACTCATAATTTACTACCCCGGACCGCACAAAATGATGCGCCGGCCCAAATTTAGCCCGCGGGCCGCCACTTTCCCATCCGTAGCATACCCAATTTCACTGATCAAAAAAAACATCTAAGTTAACAGCTATACTTTACAACCAGCCTTCATTTGACTCCTCATTTTTCTCTTACAAAACATCACTGACTTCCCCTTTAAAAAAAAATCCAAACAAACATTTTACAGCACAATTTTTTTAGCGACTTAACTCACAATCCGATAAAGGGAAGCCCAAACAGATCGGGGCGAACTTCCCTGTCGAAAGAAGCATTTTAAATAGCCGTTGAGTACGTCCAAACATTTGTTTTGCATTAAGTGGCCAATAAAACAGTAGCTGGAAAAGTGCTGTTGCAAGTGAGGCCTCTTGTGCCCCCCCCCCCCTCATTAAAATAATTTGCTGAATTTGGGGTATAAAAACAAATGCAGCAATTGCTGACATGAGGATTCAATTAGAGGAGGCCAAGCCAGGCATATCAGCTTTTTTCCATTGAGCGTGCCAGCCATTACAATTGCTTTGATAGATAACCGTCCAAGTCTACGTACTGTAAGATTGTGTCAATTGATTACAAGCACGCCGTTTTCAATTTTTCAGGCCTGGAATAGTCACTATGCGTACTTATGATGAATTATTTGGCGTAATTCGAGAAGAGAGAAGAGCCAGGGAATGTCTGTTTGATTGGCTTGGACTTGCTTAGGTTTGTATTTTGGTATAAAATGGCGGGATTTGATCATGAAAAAAAACATGGTACATACATTGAATATATCCGTCAAAATCAGAATGGAACAGGACTTGTGCGTCACTTATTATTTTCATACTTTGGGGAAGAGAACATAATGTTTACAAATGTAATGTTTTGCTGTTCGTCACTATGCTAATTTGTTAAAATGTTAAAACTAACCATATTTACATCTATGTGTATGTATGTAGTGTATATATATATATATATATATATATATATATATATATATATATATATATATATATATATATATATATATATATATATATATATATATATATATATATATATATATATATATATATATATATATATATATATATATATATATATATATATATATATATATATATATATATATATATATATATATATATATATATATATATATATATATATATATATATATATATATATATATATATATATATATATATACATATGTATATTTTAGCCACATGCTTATATATTTAATCAATAATATATTTATTATTTTTTATACATATATTATTTTTATATATATTTTATATATTTATTAAATTGTTTTTAAATATGTTTTATCTATTTATGATTTTGTTTACTATATTTTTTATATATTTATTATTTCTTTAATATATTTTTTATCTATTTATTGATATTTATATGCATTTTTATATACTTATTTTTTTTAGATATTTCTATTTTTATTTATTTCTATATTAATTTATTCATGTATTTATTAACTTATTTACTACCTATTCATTTATTTCTATATTTATTTATTTAGTACCTATTTATTTATTTCTATGTTTATTTATTTATTACCTACTTATTTATTTATTTATATATTCATTTATTTATTTATTTATTTATCAACTTATTTATAACCCATTTATTTATTTCTATATTTATTTATGTATTTATTAACTTATTTAGTACCTATTTATTTATTTCTATATTTATTTATTTATTTATCTATTTCTTAACTTATTTATTACCTATTTGTTTATGTCTATAATGTCTTTTTCTGTGTCTGTATTCTCACCCTCTGGCGACTGTAACAATGACATTTCCCGAATACACATGAATAAAGTTATCTAATCTAATCTAAATATACATTTATGAGTTTAGTGGGACAATACCTGTTCAGTAGAAGCTCCCATTTGGCTCACATTCCAACTTCTCCAGCATTTTCAATGATTTTCTGTCACCAAAACAAGCCCTAAATTGAAAAAAAACACAAAATAATAATCAAGTTGGGTTGAGAAACATAACTGAAATGAGCTTGGTTAGGACATAAAATAAGAGCAGGGCATTTTGTGACATAAACAGCTCACTCACACACACAAAAAAAGAATTATGAGGTCGTGTAATTTAACACTTGATGGGTGGGAAAGGACTCCAGGGACAAAACTCAGTAAATGAGCCATTTTAAAAGGTCTCCTTTTCATAAAATGACCCGAAATGGGAGCTTTTTCTCAGCCTAATCCATAATAAATATCATTTTTAGGCCTTATTTAGTCATCCATAATTGAACGTTAACATTGATGTATGATAATTGGAGTTAATTAGCACTCTAATCTTAAAAAAGCTAAAAGATATTAACATACAATGATACCATTGGTGTACAACAATGGTGTAAAACTGATTTTTTTTATAAATGGATTAAATGAAGTGGATTAAAGTCCCGGAATATTCAGTTTTTATATACTTAAAACAATGTTTATTTGATTTAAAAAAAAATATTTATTTTCAACCTGCTGTACAAAATGATTTTTGAACTAAAAACACAGAAAAAATGATTAAAAAATGACAATTATTGATTTAAAAAGGGGAAATCAGGAATTTTAATATACATCTATACTTTTTCTTTAAATTTGATCCTAAAACAGAAAGTCAGCACTCATCATTGACTTTCCCGGGCCACACAAAATGATACAGCGGGCCACATTTGGCCCGCGGGCCGCCACTTTGACACCAGTGGTGTAAAACACCCAAAAATATGCTCCAGGTCTTCCTTTTTTAAATTATTTTTAATCAAACTATATATTAATAAATACTATAAATAATTTAAATTTATTTTAAAGTACATTTTCCTATTTCCAATTTTATGTAAAATAATTTGACTTTATTATTTCTTACCACAATAATACTAAACAACCATTTTATGAATAAATGCTAATATTTTAGCACTTTTGGACGATGCTATGTCACTTAAAACTAGAAAAAGCGACATAAATAAAACAGGTAGAACATCTTTTGACCCATTTACATCCATTCAGAGTCTAACAGCCCAAAAAAATAGATAAAAAAAAAAATCTCCATTTTGGATACTTTCTTATGCGATACATAGTAAAAAAAAAAAACATCTCAAGGGTTAATATCAAGAGCAGCTGTACAGCCCAAGGCTGGACAAGAATAAACATATCCCTCTCTTCTTTGGGCTCTAAGGAATTGAATCCCATCCAACTTGCACAAAAAAAAGGAGGCGGGGTCAAATTAGATGGAAAAACGGAGCAAAATGGCTAAAAAAAAAACAAACAAACGCTCAAGATAGCTGTATTTATTCAAAGTTTATTTAGAGTTGAATCGCATTTATTTAAAGATGAGTTTCGTCATGTAAACAAACAAAAAACATGTTCCTCTTGTAATGGATTTTTATCAATAAATCAACCCTATTTAAAGCACAATTTATGAAATATTTGATATTTAAAAGCTGTCCAATTTTAGAGTATGGGAAAGAATGTAACATAGGCGACCTATCCTGAATAGTTGACAAACTTTTAGCTTTTTAGTAATAAATACATTTTTTTTTTTGGATAATAATAGTACAGCCGCTCGATGACATCAGCGATTTTAATGAAATACGGTGTAAATTAATTGACACGTGCCCTAACTTGAGTTTTTTTCCGACTAAAAGTATTGGCTAGCTAAGTATTATCGTAATTGGTTGGCATTGTGATTAATTTACCAAATGGCGAAGAGTTCTTTAGAAATATGATGAGTCATTCTGAGTGGCACGCAATCTGCAAAAAAGCCGACAGTAAAAGACTGCAGATGGTTCTCAAAATAGTCCAAAACATTATTAACTGTCCCCTAACTACACTGTCCAGCTTCTACAAATCCCAGTACTTTCGAAAGGTAGTAGAGACTATTAAAAAAGACAATACGAATCCCAGGTTCAACCATTTCAACCTGCTACCCTCTAGAAGGCGCTACAGAGCCATAACAGCCAAGACAAACAGACTCAAGGACATTTTTCCCCAAGAGTTGTCACCATACTCAATTCGAGTTCTGGACCTAGGACAAGGGGTGGGCAAACTTTTGGGCCAGGGGCCATATTTAACAGATGGGCGGGGTCAGCACAAGATAGGATACATATAAAAAAGTGCATCTGTTAAGTACTAAAGTACTGACATACTAACCACTCATTATTAAAGTATAAAGTATAAAGTACAAAGTCAAGTAAAAAGGAATGTATTAGGAAATATTAAAATGTTATTTTAAAAAAGACAGAGGGGCTGTAAAACACCCCAAAAACATACAAAAACTTGAAAAAAAAAATCATATAAAAGCAAAAAAAACTACAAAAACATACAAAAAACAGAAAAACATAAAAAAACATAAAAAACAGACAAAAAACATACAAAAACCTACAAAAACCTACAAAACATACAAAAAACATACTACCTACAAAAACATACAAAAACATACAAAAAACATACAAAAAAACATACAAAAACATACAAAAAACAGACTACCTACAAAAACATAAAAAACATACAAAAACATACAAAAACATACAAAAACATACAAAAACATACAAAAAGCATACAAAAACATACAAAAAGCATACAAAAACATACAAAAAAAACCATACAAAAACATACTTTAAAAAAAATCCCATACAAAAGTTGTTATACGCCATACGCAATTTGAAAAACTTATAAAAATACAGGGTAAACATATAAGTCGCCAGGTATGGTTTACCTCAACCAATACAAGTAACCACTAATTTCCATATCAATTTTAAACAAGAAAATATTTATGTGGAAAAAAAGCACAGGTACAAACAATTACAAAAAAACATAACGTCAACTCATAAATGCCTTTACGTAATTACAGTTCTTTGTCAGACTTGGCAACTTCCACAGACCAATGATGTCACCCACAGGTGAAAGCGACACTGTTGTTCCTGGGTTCGAACCCTCCATCCACCCCTCCCCGTCTCATGTAAAGAAAGAACAGCGGATACTTAGCCGTCTCTCCGGGAGTACGCGATAGCGTGGTATCCCTTTAGCCGAGTTTGAATAGCGCTTAGTGTAGCGGCTTCTATTGTGTACCCGCAGATATTGAGACGGTAATCCGGTATCCCGCCATCTTGGGTTTCCTTCAGGGAAGCCATGGTAGCTTTCCATTTGCCAATCAACATGTGTGTGACCCCTTCTTTTCATTCTCGGGATACAAAAAATCCACAGGTGTGCGTTTGTTTGATAAAAAACAGTGAATTGGGATTGGATGAGATTATATCGTATTTTCTCGCATATAAGCCGCATCCACGTATAAACCGTACCCTTAAAATGTCCTTAAAATAGTAGAATTTGACAATTTCCCTCGTATAAGCCGCCCCCTGATTCACAATTTTCATCTCCATATTTGTAGTTTTAGTAGGGAGTATAAATGTACTTTTTTATAGGGAAAATCCGAGGGTATTCTCGAGATTGTACGAAAGAGTGTTGTCTGAATGTAGACAAATACCAAAAGGATGTCATGTGAGCAGTACAACCAGGAAGTGTGTTCGTAATGGTCTAGATCAGGGGTGTCAAACATACGGCCCGCGGGGCGGATCCGGCCCGTCTGGTGGTTTGGTACGGCCCGAGGAAGAAAGCTGCATTGTATAAAAAAATATGAATTTTCTTTAAAAATTTGTAGTTCTTGTATTATCCGCTAGGGGAGTGCAGGGTTTTAGTACGTGCAGACAACGTGAATTGACATTTATTTATGTTCTTATGTTATTCTCTTGTTCATAATGTAAAAGGAAAATTCTGTTAATAAACATTTTGATAATTTACTCATTCTTTGCACTAATTATTAGTATTAGTGACTAATACAAAGGAAAAAAAGTGGGCTTATTGTTAGTTCTATGTCATTTTGCAATGAGTTTGATCTCAAATTAAGCTGTATTCGGCCCGCAGACCAGAGGTTTGACACCCCTGGTCTAGATTGTCATTCCTAGGTAAGATGGTGGCGTTCTGAACAAGTGAGTTAGTTTTTTCACGTTTTATGCAAGATATGGTTGATTTTTTCCGTCAAAATATATATTTTTAAAGCGTCTTATCTGTTTATTTTTCTCTATTTTGAAATAAATGACCATATCGGCCCACATTATGGCATTTTGTGCATGTCAAGTCTAAATTATGCGCATATAAGCCGTACTCTCGATTCAGTCATCATTTTTTAGCGACAAATACGGCTTATATGCGAGAAAATACAGTAAATGTAAAGCAACAATTTGAAATGAATGTTGAAATTTCAATGATATTTCTATGTAGCTTCTAAATGATACAAAAATTAAAAGATTGAAATAATCTTTCCTACATTAAACGGCAAATTTACCAGACAAATTTCGTGTATGCTAAAACAAATTAGCATAATGCTAACAATGAAAAACAACCTTCAAACTCAAAAATAATCACCAACACCTTTAAAACTATTTACTAATCCAAACACAAACTTAAAATCCAACCAATAACATTTTTCACCACTATACAAAAATACTACATAATATCAGTATAAATACTACATTACAAAAACTCGCATTATATAATTTTTTTGGCCCCCAAGTAGAGATTGTGCACTACTATTTATATTCTAAACTTGTAAACAACAACCTCAAACCGGAGGGATAAATAGCGCTGAACTAAAGTTTTGATTGTTACGCTTGTTGTTGTAACCATGGCGACTTAATCACGTTGTTGGAGCCAGCTGACAAAATGTTCCTTGTTTGGAATCTTGAGTTTTATTTTTACTTTGTTGACAAGTCACGGGAGTAATTTTATAAGCGCTAAAATGGCTAAAAGGCTGAAAAAAGGTGAAACTTAAGATACAAGGACAAGGAAGGGAGACAAAATGGCTTCCCATTGGTAGAGAAGGCTCAGTTGTTCCACTTTTTGAAAAAATAAAATAAGTAACCACACAATCAACTCGCAACGCATGACAACACGTACTGTGTCTCATTGGCATGTATGTAATGGCGACACAAAATGGCTGATGTGTGATTCCTCGGCTCTTTATTTCCAGCTTTAAATCAATTTCTTCAGCTCATGAGTTCATTCAGCCAAAGAAAATCCAATCTGTGTTCTGTGCTTTGCCAATTTTAAATTGAGTCCTTGAAATCTGGTATTCCTCAGTCAAAATATAAGAATAAGTAGAGAAAATGACAAAAAAATTAAAAAACTGTTTAATATCTAAGTACTGTTAAATATCGAATTACTGAATAATATCAAAGTACTGAATAATATCGAAGTACTGCTTAATATCTAAGTACTGTTTAATGTCTAAGTACTGTTTAGTATCGAAGTACTGTACAATATCCAAGTACTGTTTAAAATCTAAGTACTGATTAATATCTAAGTACTGTTTAATATCTAAGTACTGTTTAATATCCAAGCACTGTTTTATATCTAAGTACTGTTTAATATCTAAGTACTGTTTAATATCTAAGTACTGTTTACTAAGTACCGTTTAATATCTAAGTACTGTATAAAATCTGAGTACTGTTTAATATCAGAGTACTGTTTAATATCAGAGTACTGTTTAATATCTAAGTACTCTTTAATATCTAAGTACTATTTGATATCCCAGTACTATTTGATATCCCAGTACTGTTTGATATCCAAGTACTCTTTTATATCTAAGTACTCTTTAATATCTAAGTACTCTTTAATATCTAAGTACTCTTTAATATCTAAGTACTCTTTAATATCTAAGTACTCTTTAATATCTAAGTACTCTTTAATATCTAAGTACTCTTTAATATCTAAGTATAGTTTAATATCTAAGTACTCTTTAATATCTGTACTGTACTGTTTAATATCTACGTACTGTTGAAACCAGCTCTTAAAATTATATTCATGAGAGAGTTTAATATCTAAATATCTACTGTTTTCAACAGTACTTAGATATTAAAGTCTCTCTCTTAGATATTAAACTCTCTCTCATGAATATAATCTTGAGAGTTGGTTTCAACAGTAAACTCTCTGTCACCATTTGACCGGCTACCAAACGTCCGAGCACCAACCCTTACCCTCGTTTAACCCATCTCTTTTAGCACCAAACACAACACATCAAATGCAACAAAACACAGTCAAATCCTTCCCTAAAGCTCAACTCTCGATCCACTCAGCCTTTCCATTAATCTGACCCTGCCTGACCTTTCACCCCATCCCGACAATCCGGCCTTCCGCAGACACGCGTGATGTTCGCGAGTGTGCCAAACACCCCCAACGACAGATTTTTTAGGCTACACACGCGCTAGCTAGCTTCAAAAGGCCTTGACGACGGTACTTTCACATTCAAGCGTCTTGTTTGGTAGTTGGCTTCGACTGTACGCATCTATTTGAACAAGAATCAACGAGTAAGCGTGTGTGTGTATGTGTACAAGTGTGTGTCATCATGTGCCGCCTCAAACCAAAGCTAATAACAGAAGTCTTTATGCCAAAGGTCGCGTATTTAACCCCTACATTTGCAAATCCATTTCGTAGCGCCTCTGTTTGGATTCTCCCGAGGCGGATGGCGAACACTACGTTACTTGTTCGCTGCGTAAATACGTCAAATAGGCACGCAAATGCATAAAGGTCAACGCCAAGCGAACAATTACGTCGTGATAATGTGTTTTAATGGCACTGGAAAAGATTTAAAGTGTATTAGTTGTGTAGATTGTGATTGAAGTTGGTTTAAGTGGCTTTGTTTGAGTGATGCTGAATACGTGGAGTTAATATTGGGGACGGGATTATTAATCTGAGGTATAAAGTTTGTTGGCTATATTTGAATTTAGGAGTAAATTTAACTTTAAAGGAGACATAACTTTAGCAAAAACTACAACTGGTACCGTATTAAGAGGAGAATTCATTTTTCTGTATGGCTAATGATTTGTTCTTATTTTACTACTAAACTAAATCTACTTAAACATAAGTATGTAAGTAACGATTTAATGACAACCTGCTCTAATTCAAAAGTTGACTATAAACAACAGTACTTATGTAGGATATTAAGTTTTGAAATGGAAAATGTTTTGAGTCTTACGTATTTCTGAGCCCACCTATTCATGTTGACTACTTATCTATGTTGACTACTACTACTATTTATTATATTGACCACCAGTACTAATTTGTTATGTCTACTACTGCTCATTTCTTATGTAGACTAGTACTACTCATTTCTTATGTAGACTAGTACTACTCATTTCTTATGTAATCTGGTACTACTCATTTCTTGTGTAGACTAGTACTACTCATTTTTCAAGTCGACAAGTACTACTTATTTCTCATGTAAACTAGTACCACATATTTCTCATGTAGACTAGTACTACTCCTTTCTTATATAGACCAGTACTACTCATTTATTATGTTGACTACTGCTAATAATTTATTATGTAGACTAGTACTATTCATTTATTATGTAGACTAGTACTATTCATTTATTATGTAGACTAGTACTACTCCTTTCTCATGTAGACTAGTACTACTCCTTTCTCATGTAGACTAGTACTACTCCTTTCTCGTGTAGACTAGTACTACTCCTTTCTCGTGTAGACTAGTACTACTCCTTTCTCGTGTAGACTAGTACTACTCCTTTCTCGTGTAGACTAGTACTACTCCTTTCTCGTGTAGACTAGTACTACTCCTTTCTCATGTAGATTAGTACTACTCCTTTCTCGTGTAGACTAGTACTACTCCTTTCTCGTGTAGACTAGTACTACTCCTTTCTCGTGTAGACTAGTACTACTCATTTCTCGTGTAGACGAGTACTACTCATTTCTCGTGTAGACGAGTACTACTCATTTCTCATGTAGACGAGTACTACTCATTTCTCATGTAGACGAGTACTACTTATTTCTCATGTAGACGAGTACTACTTATTTCTCATGTAGACGAGTACTACTTATTTCTCATGTAGACGGGTACTACTTATTTCTCATGTTGACGGGTACTACTTATTTCTCATGTTGACGAGTACTACTTATTTCTCATGTTGACGAGTACTACTTATTTCTCATGTTGACGAGTACTACTTATTTCTCATGTTGACGAGTACTACTTATTTCTCAAGTTGACGAGTACTACTTATTTCTCATGTTGACTAGTACTGCTTATTTATTATATATCTTTACCAGTTCTTATTTGTTATGCTTACTACCATTAAGTTAACATGTTAGCTAAGACTAGTACTTCCATTACGTTGACTACTGTTTTTTAATTATTTGGACTACTTATTGAGTTATTTAATGTTTTGTTAGTTTGTTGTTGTTATTGGTGCACTTTGTGGCAAAGCTTTAATTCTCATTCTACTTGTATAATGACAATAAAAGCCTTCAATTCAATTGGTAATATTGCATCTCACTTGAAATTTCTAGCAAATTATCGTCATAAACCCAACACCATCGCTAGCTATCATCCACGGCCTACAAAATACAATCTAACGATGACTACTCCACAAACGAGTATTTGAGAGTAAGTGGCTCTGGCAGCAAAGCCGGAGATGCTCTTAAGCGCCACATGTGGCTTGGCGTTCCTCGCCGGGGAAGAAAATCAAAACGAAACACACGT
Source organism: Stigmatopora nigra (assembly GCF_051989575.1). Lineage (NCBI taxonomy): Eukaryota > Metazoa > Chordata > Actinopteri > Syngnathiformes > Syngnathidae > Stigmatopora > Stigmatopora nigra. Next base: position 2,519,206 of record NW_027551604.1, read on the forward strand.
ACAAGATGTTGACGAGCGCACTGGCGGTTTTGCGGCTTCGCGTGTCGCCCGCGATGAAATTACAGCCGCGTCCGTCAGAACAGATTACAATCCCAGATAAAACATGGCGAAACGCCACATTTGATTCATCTGGAGTCGTGTTTTCCAGCTTGGAATGTTTTTTTCCAAGCCAGAATTGAGATTTTGGGGGGTTTTGGTCACGTTTTTATAAGACGGAATAGTTGACGGATGAGAAGAAAAACAATCGGGCTTCTCACGGGAAATGCCGCAGACGAGACGACACCTGCCGGTCCGTCGGTCGGCCCGTGGAAGCCCCGACGTGACCCAGTCGCCACTTCCTGTCTCGACCAGGCTCGTCTTGGAAGAACTCGAACAGGAAACCGACAACGGAGGTGACTGTGTGTGTATTTGTGTGTACTCGTGGGAAGGTTAGAAAAATCTGTTTTTTGTCATTGTTGTATTAATACTATTCAATGAGTATCAATCATTTTTTTACCCAGATTTTATTCCTGATAATAATCTGGCTGTGCTGATAAACTCTACGTCAGAAGTGTGCCAACACACAAACTGTCTTTACGGGAACAATAGCACGTGTCGCTCCGGGCAACCAGACAATGGAAGCCAGATGGGGAGAAGGACGGAAGCAAACAGCAGCCCCCCCCCCCAAGCCCTGCTTTACAGGGACGTCCTCTGATATAGTATACACATACTGAATATATATGTATTGGAGGGCTGCCAACTACTCTGGAATTATGACCAACAGTATGTATACATATGTATATATGTGTATATATGTATATGAATACATATACATACATATATTTATATATATAAATATAAATACCGTATTTTCACGACTATAAGGCACACTTAAAAGTCTTAAATTTTCTCCAAATTAGACAGTGCGCCTTATAATCCAGTGCGCCTTATATATGGAAAAAACAGAAAACCAAAAATGAAAAACCACCACTGTCGGATATTAAAAAAACACAAACACCTGAACTGAAACAATACTGTTAAATATGCAGAAGCCATCTTAGTTTACAAAATATTTCTTCATATAGCTCCTCCCCCACTGCAAGATTTGATACAAAAAAAATCCAAAAGATGAACAATAGCTGGCTCTAGAGGTGACTGTAAAGTAGTGAGTGCTTCATACCTGGAAGTCAATAGCAATTACTGTATTTTCACCACTATAAGGCGCACTTAAGTCTTAAATTTGTTTAATATCTTAGTACTGTTTAATCTCTAAGTACTGTTTAATATCTGAGTACTGTTTAGTATTTAAATACAGTTTAATATCTAAGTACTGTTTAATATCTAAGTACTGTTTAATGTCAAAGTACTGTTTAATATCTAAATACTGTTTAATATCTAAGTACTGTTTAATATCTAAGTACTGTTTAATATCCAAGTACTGTTTAATATCTAGGTACTGTTTAATATCCAAGTACTGTTTAATATCTAAGTACTGTTTACTAAGTACTGTTTAATATCTAAGTACTGTTTACTAAGTACTGTTTAATATCTAAGTACTATTTACTAAGTACTGTTTAATATCTAATTACTATTTAATATCTAAGTACTGTATAATATCTAAGTATACTGTTTAATGTCTAAGTACTGTTTAATATCCAAGTACTGTTTACTAAGTACTGTAAAATATCAAAGCACCATTTAATATCCAAGTACCGATTAATATCTAACTACTGTTGAAACCAGCTCTCAAAATTATATTCATGAGAGAGTTTCTCCAAAATAGACATTACGCCTTATAATACAGTGGTGGTTTTTCGTTTTCGTTTTTTTTCCCATATATAAGGCGCACTGGATTATAAGGCGCACTGTCTATTTTGGAGAAAATTTAAGACTTTTAAGTGCGCCTTATAGTCGTGAAAGTACGGGACATATCTATATTTCATACAACACACTTATATATAACCTACGGAATGAATAAAGTTATCTAATCTAATTTTCTATCACTCCGCAAAGGCACTCCCGAAATGGGCCTCCACTAAAAAGTACGCTATTCATTTTGATTGCTATCTGCCACAAATTGAGTCTCAAGTCAGCAGGCCTTCAACATTAAGAGGCGTCGAGAGTGCTAACAGCCTTCCGTCTTTCAGCGTGTAGCGCTGCCTCAACACTCGCCAACATGGCCGACGCGTCTTGTCAATTCATAGCGCATAAATTGAATAAACATGTCAGAGGAAAGTCGCCATATCCGATTGACGTCCATTTTGACATGACAGCGGCTCTCGTAAAGTCACTTTGTGGTGAAGTACGATGTTCAAGTCGCTCATTTTCAACGCTAATTTGCTTGCTTTGGGGAAGTTATTAGGAAAGTATTTATGGAGGCATTCTGTTTATGTGAGAGCTTCTTTAGCTATATTTTCTGAGGGCCATAAATCTTGGTAGTAACTTTTTTTAACCACACAAGTAATCATATTTCATGGCAGTATCTTTGCTTTTTAAGTCTAACCATAAATGATCAATTTAAAGATTTTTTTCCACAGATAAGGAAAATGTAATTAAAAAAATAGATGATTGACACATTACAGTACAAGTGTCCACTTTTGATATTAAAAATTATTTATTTGTATACTTGGTGAAGCTTAAAATCTCATTTCCGTGTATAATAACAAAGTAATTCAATATTTCATCATATTATTTACGTCCTTATTATATGCATATAAAAGAACTAGAATAAATAAATGAATTTGGGGTTATTTAGGCCAAACGTGCATACTTTATTTTGTATTTAAATTTAAAAAGTGACTTGAATGTTTGGTCGCACGGACGTTTGGTCGCCCGGGACCTTTGGTCGCCCGGGACGTTTGGTCGCGGCGGACGTTTGGTCGCCCGGGACGTTTGGTCGCCCGGGACGTTTGGTCGCCCGGGACGTTTGGTCGCCCGGGACGTTTGGTCGCCCGGGACGTTTGGTCGCCCGGGACGTTTGGTCGCCCGGGACGTTTGGTCGCCCGGGACGTTTGGTCGCCCGGGACGTTTGGTCGCCCGGGACGTTTGGTCGCCCGTGACGTTTGGTCGCCCGTGACGTTTGGTCGCCCGGGACGTTTGGTCGCCCGGGACGTTTGGTCGCCCGGGACGTTTGGTCGCCCGGGACGTTTGGTCGCCCGGGACGTTTGGTCGCCCGGGACGTTTGGTCGCCCGGGACGTTTGGTCGCCCGGGACGTTTGGTCGCCCGGGACGTTTGGTCGCGGCGGACATTTGGTCGCGGCGGACGTTTGGTCGCGGCGGACGTTTGGTCGCGGCGGACGTTTGGTCCCCGGTCTTTTGGTCGCCAGTCAAATGGTGACAGAGAGTGAGCACTGTTGATAACAGCTCTCAACAAGAGTTTGATATCTAAACATCTACTGTTGATTCATGAGAGAGAGGTTAATATCTAAGTACTGTTTAATATTTAAGTACTATTGAAACCAGCTCTCAAAATTCACAAGAGTTTAATATCTAAACAGTACTTGTATCTTCACAAGAGTTTAATATCTAAATATCTTAGATATTAAACTCTCTCTGTCATGAATCAACAGTAGATATTTAGATATTAAACTCTCTCATGAAACTAAAACGTCCAAGTACCAAAAATTAAGATCCAAAACTACAAATAAACATAGAATAATGCCTACAAGTCACCAATCCATCATCCCATCATCCCGATACTCCCTCAGCAGACAATTCAACCAAACATACCCCCACACCCACCCACACAAACACAGACATTGACCCCTACTATCTAGCAAAACCACACGACTGCATGTCGCCGTTGTCGGCGAGTCTTTGTGCGCACGTTTATGTCCGCCTACGAAACGTGCGTGCGTGCCGTCTCGGGCTTAGCGCTCGATGTCTACCAACTCGCCCGTCATTAACCCCTCGTCCCGTCAGAAAGACCACCCACGTTTGAGTGTGTCGGCTTTTTTTGTGTCTAAAAGGAGTGTGTATGTGTATATGTGTATATGTGTGTGTGTGGCTTTTGTTTGGGCATTGTGCTATGTGTTATCTATCCACTTGAGTTGTCTCATTTATGTGGTGAGGATAACAATCGTGTCCAGGAGTGCTGTAAGCAACAACTTGATGAATGGCTGGAAAATAGCAGCTTGGAGAATAATAGGATTAACCATGTTGGTGCTTGAGTGGGTGTTTGTTTTTGAGACGTGTTTTACAAAGTAGAGGTCGGGAAAATTTGCATGTATGCACCTGTATGTCTTACAAACAAAGAAGTCGCTAAAGCAGGTTGTTGTTATTATTATTGTTGTTGTTGTTTGATGACGTTGGGAATCCGTCACAACAAAACGGGCCCAAAAACCTAAAAATCAGCAGCTAAACGCACCTGTGCAAATGGAGACACTTCCTGTGTGCCCATTTTACTGTGGATGGCAAACACACACACACACACACACACACACACACACACACACACACACACACACTAGACTAGAGGCTCTGTTCTCATGGGCGTCAACCAATGGGTAACTGGGAAGCTTTGTGGAAGTATGCAGGACACAACCACTTTCTATACTGTAATACATATTCCAGAATTGTACTTTACTTAGAATTTAATTCAAAGCCATTGGTCAACTTTATGAAAGAAAATTAACATGAAGATAAAACAATAAACTTGATTATTGTTTATTTTGTCATGATGTCTTTTTGATAGACTGTTCTATATCTGATCAATGACATTTTATTAATCGGTGTTCAATATATAGCAACACTGATATTTTTGTTACAGCCTTCTTAAGTCAGTTGCTTTGCACGTCCACCATTTGCAAACATCCGTCCAGAGTCGCGCTTGACTATCGTTCCTTCTTTCAATGACTCTTCCTTAAATTGTATCCACACAGCTGGTCTTGCTGTTGGGGGGGGGGGTTTCTGGTCTTAGAAGAAAGAGATGATGGGGTGGGTGGGTGGGGGGGTGTACTTTAACGCAAACTCCATTCACACTCACACTTACTTACACACAAACACAAACCGACGCCACTGTTGACACAACACAAAAGCAAACGTGGCTGAAGGACGACACGGCCTTGAAAAGGTGAAGTGAAGCTTTTTGTTGGGGTTCCACATTTGCCCTCAATACCCAACCAACCAAGATTAGTCCAAAAGTATTGAAGATTAAATCCCATTTAAAGATAATATCCCATAACAGTCAACCTTAGCCATTTGGTCTCCTTATTAATGATTGCAATTCCCCTTATTAAGCCATAATAAAATGTACAAATGCAATCCGGCATATATTTACTCAGATAGGGCGCACTTAGAAGTCTCAAATTTTCTCCAAAATGGCTAAAATGATCCAGATTAAGAGCCAAAATGGTTAAAATGATCTGGATTTAGAGGCAAAATGGTTAAAATGATCTGGATTTAGAGCCAAAATGGCGAAAATGATCCGTATTTGAGCCAAAATGGCTAAAAAGATCTGGATTTAGAGCCAAAATGGCGAAAACGATCCAGATTTAGAGCCAAAACGGCTAAAACGATCCGGATTTAGAGCCAAAATGGCGAAAATTATCTGGATTTAGAGCCAAAATGGCTAAAACGATCTGGATTTAGAGCCAAAATGGCGAAAATGATCCGGAGTAGAGCCAAAAAGGCTAAAATGATCTGGATTTAGAGCCAAAATGGCTAAGACCATCCGGATTTAAAGCCAAAATTGTCAGGAGTGGCTGGATTGCCTTTCCTGGCATGACGTCACGATAACTATCAGCTGTCACTAATTACGTGATTAGATTATTTTTGGTATTTAAGCATTATGATTTTCTGTGGACGCCGTCGGATCGTCTGGTTTAGTTCTGGTTTCGTTTCCTGTTAATCCTCGTAGTCATTGCTGTTTCCATTGACGCCACGCCGCATGTACTTTTCGTTTGTAATGAGTGGTCAAGCCAAGTAATTGAAGTTATGTTACCCCGTTTATTAAAATCAACCTACAAGAGCTACAGATCTGCCTCACCTTTCCATTTACTTCGGCGACTCTGCATCTGGGTTCAACTTCGCCTTCGATCGCGTCGCACTACGCGGCGAGATCGTAACAAAAATGGCTAAAATGATCTGGATTTAGAGCCAAAATGGCTAAAATGATCTGGATTTAGAGCCAACACGGCTAAAACTATCCGGATTTAGAGCCAAAATGGCTAAAACGATCCAGATTTAGAGCCAAAATGGCTAAAACAATCTGGATTCAGAGCAAAAATGGTTAAAACGATCCTGATTTAGAGCCAAAATGGCTAAAACCAGATCGTTTTTACCCAAAAAAATTGTACTTAAAAAAATCCCTACAAAAATTGTTATAACGGGTACAGAATTTTAAATGATCAAAAAATATGGGAAAAACGTACTAATTGACAGGTATGATATCCAGGGTTTGTGTTTATGGTAAATGCTGAAAGGGCGTTGATCTTCATTACAAGTGGGTGTCGTTTGTTTTTGACAAAACAGCGCTAGTGCTGCAAACAAACAACGCAAAACATACATTTAAAGTGCCGTGGAGGGAGAAACTAAAAGAACAAAATCTACCATTCTTCCCTAAACATTTGGGTTAAAATGTGTTTTGATGTTTGTATTCAAAATTCTGGCCTGCCGGATCATTTTGTGTAAGTAAATGATGAGTGCCAACGTTCTGTTTTAGGACAAATTAAAATGAAGAGTATAGATGTATATTACATTTCCTGATTTTCCCCCTTTTTAAATCAATAATTGTCATTTTATAAATCATTTTTTTCTGTGTTTTTTTAGTTCAAAAATCATTTTGTAAAATATATTTTAAAAAAGCACAAATTAACATTGTTTTAGATCTATAAAAAACTGAATATTCAGGGCTTTTAATCCAGTTAATTTAATCCATTTATAAAAATTAAAATGAGTTCAGATGTATATTAAATTTCCTGATTTTCCCCCTTTTAAATCAATAATTGTCACTTTTCAATCCATTTTTCTGTGTTTTTAGTTCAAAAATCATTTTGTAAAATCTAAAAATATGTATAAAAAAACTCAAATTAACATTGCTTCAGATCTATAAAAAACTGAATATTCAGGGCTTTTAATGCAGTTAATTTAATCCATTTATAAAAATTAAAATGAGTTTAGATGTATATTAAATTTCCTGATTTTCCCCCTTTTAAATCAATAATTGTCACTTTTCAATCCATTTTTTTCTGTGTTTTTAGTTCAAAAATCCTTTTGTAAAATCTAAAAATATTTATAAAAAAATCTAAAATAAACATTGTTTTAGATCTATAAAAAACTGAATATTCAGGGCTTTTAATCCAGTTCATATAATCCATTTATAAAAACTAAAATGAGTTTAGATGTATATTAAATTTCCTGATTTCCCCCCTTTAAATCAATAATTGTCATTTTTTAATCCATTTTTTCTATGTTTTTAGTTCAAAAATCATTTAGTAAAATCTTAACATACATTTAAAAAAATCTAAATTAAACATTGTCTTAGATCTATAAAAAAAATGAATATTCAGACCCTTTAATCCAGTTCTTTTAATCCATTTACACAAAAAAAAATCTAAATATTCTATCTAAAACAGCCCAGTCCATGACATTAACGCCTCCCGCGAACCAACCCGAGTCTGACACCCTTAGATTACCACAACATGTCAAGTTTACTTCATTTCCCGTAAGTTAATCATCGTTTTCAGAGTAGCCTATGGCAAAATCTTTCCCCAAACTCCTCCCATTGTGACAAACAGCGATTCATAGAAAAGGAAACATCTGTATTCCTCGAAACCAAACCAAACCACACCCATCAAAAATCCGCCATTTTCTAACATAACAACCCCAACCAAACCAACAACAAATATCCCCCTATATCCCCAAACCCCTTTTTTCACCAATTTCACAGAAATATCCATCCCGAGAATATCAACCCGAACATTTCCAACAACAACGATGTACATATCACGTTTGACCTTTGACCTTTCCCCCCCATATCACTTACCATAAATGTCCAAGGTTTGAACAGAGCATTCTTAGTGGCTCTTGGGAGTGGGGGTCTAAGGACGGCCCCCTTTTTGTACTTTATAGTGTTCATTTAAGACAAAACATGTGACAGAAAGGGAGGGGGGAGGGGGGGTTGATTTAAAGTTACAAATAATAACGATATAGTAGTTCAGGAATCCAGCTGGCTCCAAAACGAACTAATAATGGCCACTAGGGACTCGAACCCGTGTAGATATTCGGCTAAAGAAATAATTAAAAGGATAAGATAGGCCAGAGGTAGGGAATGTATGGCTCGAAAGCCATATGTGGCTCTTTACATGATTCAATATGGCTTTTCATTAACCTGTGAGGTAAAATATGGAAGTTATTAGTGAGAGAGGCGGAGTCTCGAATGCACCAATAGGATGCTAGCAGCACTTTAATCATAATTTAGGTTTTAATTACTTATTATTATTAATAGCGATTGATTAGCAATAGTATAATAATGTTGTTAAAAGAAAGGAGAGACTTATTGTGATAAAAAAGTGGTGAAATTACTATTTTTTGGGGGGATATTGCAGATTTTTATATATTTTTACTTTTTAATTCTGAGAATGGTTGTTTAGAAGTAACATTATAAAATAAGAAAAGTTTTTGGCTCTCTCTTTCGTGTTTTATGAAAGATATGGTTTTTTTTTCTTGAATTTTATTCATAGACATAAAAAATATTATTTTTAACTGTTTATCTTTTCTTCATTTTGAAATAAATGACCGTATCAGTCGCATTTTTTAGAGTTATAGTCAGTCAGATTTGTGCATGTTGAGTCTAATTTATGCACATATAAGCCGTACCCTGGATTCAGTCATGATTTTTTTAGCAACTAAAACAGCGTATATATGAGAAAATACAGTAATTATGCTTCTAAGTACTTTTACCTTTTGATGCGTTTACGATTAGAATGTGAGCCAAATGTGAGCATTGACTAAAAAAAGTACCAAAATCACTAAAAAAGTACTCGAATCACTAAAAAAGTACTAGAAGCACTAAAATTAGTACCAGACTCACTAAAAAAGTACCAGACTCACTAAAAAAGTACCAGAATCACTACAAGAGTACCAGACTTACTAAAAAAAGAACAAGAATCTCTAAAAAAGTAACAGAATCACTAAAAAAGTACCAGAATCACTAAAAAAGTACCAGAATCATTATATGGAATATAAATTTCAATCCTTCACCCAACAAAAAGCAGCAGACATTATGTTATGATCTCAAAAGAATAAAAATACCAAATCAGTTTATTTATACGCTCTTAATCGACCACGAACGCTAGTAAAGCTAGCATGCTAACGTGGCTACGTGACCCAGCGAACAATATCAGTTATATATACCAGATATGGGCAAACTACGGCCCGCGGGCCACATCCGGCCCGCTAGGCATTTTAATCCGGCCCGCCGACATTGGCCAAATAATGTTTTTTTGCCCCCAAGATGGCGCCGTCACACGGAAACCTGTCCAATCTTATTTGTTTTTGGTGTTTTACAGCCCTTCTATCTTTTTTTAAATGAGATTTTAATATTTCTTAATACATTCCTTTTGACTTGACTTTGTACTTTATACCTTTTACTTTAATGAGTGCCGAGTATGTTAATACTTTAGTCCTTTTTTCTATTTATGTTTCATATGTACTGTTAACGGATGCACTTTTTTATATGTATCATATCTTCTGCTGACCCCGCCCATCTATCACATTTTTAAAGTCAATATGACCCCTCCGGGCCTTAAACTTTCCCCTGATATAGACTAAATAAATATATAGTAAGGATTGACTTATAAAAAAACAAGTTCCTCACATCTGTTCTGGAGTCAGCAGTGCAAGAAGTGTGCATTTTAATAAGTAGGCGTCATTCCATTACGAATAGAGAAGCGCATAGAGACAGCATCAATAAAGGCAGTATTATCTTTTAACAAGTAGGAGGTGTTAATAATTAGGCCTGAAAGGCTTCCATGCCCCCACACACTCAAATACGACACGCCCCGCCATCTCCTGAAAGGAAAGGGAGAAGAAATGTCTGCAAATTTGTTACGCACTCAGCAGGGGACATCTGTTCCAATGTCCAGTGTACCAGTAGGGGGGGTCTGGATGGGGGGGGGGGGGGGGGGGGGTATGTTAAGGTTGCAGGAAACTACCCTGAGTTCCACTACATACAGGAAAAAGGCCGTTATGATTTTTTGGTGTCATGGGGAAGTGTGTGGAGTAGATGGTATTTATTCTCTTTTTTTCAGAACAAAGGATTTGTCTCTAAATTTGCAAGTGCTTGTTTTTTTTTAAATTTAAAGGTCACATTTCTTTGGTTGTTATTGTAGGGCAGATATGTGGTCAATTAAAAAGTGTTTGATCATTTTTTTCTGTCACTAGGGGGATAAAATCTGACTGTTTTGTAATGTTTTTTGGGGAAAAATAGCTGAGTTTGAGTTTGTGGGTCAAAATTGCAATATATCAACAATGGCTGGTTCTAGAGGTGACTGTAGTTCCCTTCAAAAAGAGTGTTAAATTAGCCAAAGCTCCTCCTCCACTGCAAGATTTTCAACCAAAAAATTCCAATACATCAACAATGGCTGGCTCTAGAGGTGACTGTGTAGTTCCCTTAAAATTTTTTTTTACTTTACTTTGTACTTTATCCTTTTTACTTGACTTTGTACTTTATACTTTTTACTTTACTTTGTACTTCATACTTTTTACTTGACTTTGTACTTCATACTTTTTACTTGACTTTGTACTTTATACTTTTTACTTGACTTTGTACTTTATACTTTTTACTTGACTTTGTACTTTATACTTTTTACTTGACTTTGTACTTTATACTTTTTACTTGACTTTGTACTTTATACTTTTTACTTGACTTTGTACTTTATACTATGTACTTTATACTTTGTACTTTATACTTTGTACTTTATACTTTGTACTTTATACTTTGTACTTTATACTTTGTACTTTATACTTTGTACTTTATACTTTGTACTTTATACTTTGTACTTTATACTTTGTACTTTGTACTTTGTACTTTGTACTTGACTTTGTACTTGACTTTGTACTTGACTTTGTACTTGACTTTGTACTTGACTTTGTACTTGACTTTGTACTTGACTTTGTACTTGACTTTGTACTTTACTTTGTACTTGACTGTACTTTATACTTTATCCTTTTTACTTTACTTTGTACTTTATACTTTTTACTTAAATGATGAGTGATGAGTATGTTAATACTTTAGCCCTTTTTTTCCGTTTATGTTTCATATGTACTGTTAACGGATGCACTTTTTTATATGTATCATATCTTGTGCTGATCCAGGACCCATCTGTCAAATCTTTAAAGTCAATATGGCCCCCGGGTCCTAAAGTTTGCCCACCCCTGATCTAAAACTATGCTACATGTGTATATGTGAGTCTACAACCATTCTACCTAACTGAAGAAATTCCCATTCTCACTATCAATACACAGTTTCCATGGTAACACAGAAAAAAATGCTAACTGTTACCATGGCAACTACGTTATAAGTCAACGCGACAGCTAACCAGCAGGTTGTTACTTGACACCTGTACATTCACCTTCATCAAAATAAACAAACAAAGCGAGATGGCAAACTCACTAAGAGAACTTTTTTGGTCAAAGTGTGAATCGTTCCAATACGTTAAGTAGCATCAATGCTAAAGCGTATCGTCCCCGAGTAGACGAGTCCTTTTGTAGGGCGTAACAAGCATGGCACCGGCCCGAGGGTATTACATTACACGCTAAGTATAAGTAAGGATTAAATACATAAAAACACGGCACGTCTTCTTTTACAACGTTTATTGTGTGGCTTGGGTCTTTTCTGTAGGTTATTGTATAAATAAAAGCGGTTTAGCTTACATGGGATGGCAGATGGTGTGCAAGGAGTTGGGATGATGGCTTTGAACTTGTAACCGCATCCTGGAAATGCACGTGAAGGCACGGATTTTGTTTCGAAAAATCTGTTGGGTCCTTTTGACCACCGACATGGCGGTGGTGGAGATTTAAATGTAACGTCCTATAGTGGCGTTGACTATGTGGCGGGAGAAGAGTTTAAGACTGGTGGATTTTATGGTTATGGTTGAAGAATTGTGGATTCGTTTTTTAACTTTTTTTTGGTTTTTGATAAAAAATAACAACCACAGTTTGGAGGAAAAGCCCTGGATATTAAAATAATAATAATAATAATCGGAAATAGGCTTTTTTGGTTGAAAAATCTTGGATAAGTTATTAAACTTTTTTTGGTTTTTGATCAAAAATAACAACCACAGTTTGGAGGAAAATCCCTGGATATTAAAATAATAATAATAATTGGAAATAGGCTTTTTTGGTTGAAAAATCTTGGATAAGGTATTAAACCTTTTTTGGTTTTTGATCAAAAATAACAACGCAGTTTGGAGGAAAATCCCTGAATATAATAATAATAATTATAATAATAACAATAATAATCGGAAATAGGCTTTTTTGGTTGAAAAATCTTGGATAAGGTATTAAACTATTTTGGTTTTTGATCAAAAATAACAACCACAGTTTGGAGGAAAAGTCCTGGATATTAAAATAATAATAATAATCGGAAATAGGCTTTTTCGGTTGAAAAATCTTGGATAAGGTATTAAACTTTTTGGGGGGTTTTTGATCAAAAATAACAACCACAGTTTGGAGGAAAAGCTCTGGATATTAAAATAATAATAATAATCGGAAATAGGCTTTTTTGGTTGAAAAATCTTGGATAAGTTATTTAACTTTTTTGGGGGTTTTTGATGAAAAATAACAACCGCAGTTTGGAGGAAAAGCCCTGGATATTATAATAATAATAATAATCGAAAATAGGCTTTTTTGGTTGAAAAATCTTGGATAAGTTTTTTAACTTTTTGGGGGGTTTTTGATCAAAAATAACAACCACAGTTTGGAGGAAAAGTCCTGGATATTAAAATAATAATAATAATCCGAAATAGGCTTTTTTGGTTGAAAAATCTTGGATAAGTTATTTAACTTTTTTTGGTTTTTGATCAAAAATAACAACCACAATTTGGAGGAAAAGCCCTGGATATTAAAATAATAATAATAATCGGAAATAGGCTTTTTTGGTTGAAAAATCTTGGATAAGTTATTTGACTTTTTTTGGTTTTTGATCAAAAATAACAACCCCAGTTTGGAGGAAAATCCCTGGATATTAAAATAATAATAATAATCGGAAATAGGCTTTTTTGGTTGAAAAATCTTAGATAAGTTATTTGACTGTTTTTGGTTTTTGATCAAAAATAACAACCGCAGTTTGGAGGAAAATCCCTGGATATTAAAATAATAATAATAATCGGAAATAGGCTTTTTTGGTTGAAAAATCTTGGATAAGTTATTAAACTTTTTTTGGTTTTTGATCAAAAATAACAACCACAGTTTGGAGGAAACGCCCTGGATATAATAATAATAATAATGATAATAATAATAGGACATAGGCTTTTATGGCCATGGTTGAAGAATCTTGGATAAGTTATTTAACTTTTTTTTTTGGTTTTTGATCAAAAATAACAACCGCAGTTTGGAGGAAAAGCCCTGGATATAATAATAATTATAATAATGATAATAATAATAATCGGACATAGGCTTTTATGGCCATGGTTGAAGAATCTTCGATTAGTTATTTAACTTTGTTTTGGTTTTTGATAAAAAAATAACAACCGTAGTTTGGAGGAAAATCCCTGGATATTAAAATAATAATAATAATCAGAAATAGGCTTTTTGGTTGAAAAATCTTGGATTAGTTATTTAACTTTTTTTTTTGGTTTTTGATCAAAAACAACAATCACAGTTTTAAAATGAAGAGTTTATATGTATATTAAATTTCCTAAATTTTCCCCCTTTAAAATCAATTGTCATTTTTTAACCATTTTTTCGGTGTTTTTAGTTCAAAAATAATTTTGTAAAATCAAAAAATCTAAATTAAAAAAAAGCTAAAATAAAGATTGTTTTAAATCTATAAAAACTGAATATTCAGCGCTTTTAATCCACTTCTTTTAATCCATTTATAAGAAAAAAAATCTTAATATTCTATCAAAAATGGTCCAGCCCACATGAAACCAAGTTGACGTTAAACCAACCCTTGCTGACACCCTATTCCACTTTACCCTTACTCTATTCCCCATTTCCCTATCAACACACTCCTTCAACATCCACCCAATGAGACCATAACAGGTGCTACCATCCAAAAAGTCAACTTTCCACATCCCAAAACTACAAGATTAGCATTCCCCAACTAGCAACACACATCTGCACAGATAGTACACAAACCCCAACCACATATTCTTCCCCTTCAGCAATCTCCCATCCCCCACTTGACTTCCTTCTATTTGCACTTTGCGTCTAGAAGTGTGCATTCACCCCCCCCCCCCCCCCCCCCCCCTGCCGGTCTACCATTGGCTAGCCAGATTTATCGGAGGGAAAAAGCCAGCGAAAAGCGGGGAGGGTGCCGTGTATAGTGCTGACTCAGGTTCTGGGCCCATTGTTCTCCAAGTAGAGAAACCCAACACCTCCCCCTACGGCACCCCCCGCCTACAGCCAGACAGAGACAGACCAGTGCCGGAGACAGGGCGACTACCGCGGCGTTAAACAGCGCCACCACTCTTATCTTTCTTGCTACATTAAGTGCCACAATGAGGCAAGTCAACAGCCCACGACCGCAATGGATGCGGGAGCCAATAGGATAGCTGTACTTTTGCGGTTTGGCAGGTTTATGGAAGTGTTTCTACCTGCTGGTTTGGATCGGAGTCGGATTTCTGGTTCTTGGGAATCTTATTGGAATTTTGGAGAGGGAAGGAATGAAAATATACACTTGGGGGGAATGGAAATGTACATTCTGATGAGGAACTGATATGAAAACGGAATCCAGAATACTACAAAATGATAAGAACTAATGAAGAGACTATTTTAAACTGAGATTGAGATGAGTTGGTGAATAAAAAGGGAGTCGATTGGAGTCATGTGATTGGACGCAAGACAATTCTGTTAATTCCGGAATACAAAACGCACATTCCGATGAGGAACTGATACAAAAACGGAATCCAAAATTCTATAAATAGATAAGAACCATTGAAGAGACTCTTTTAAACAGAGATTGAGATGAATTGGTGAATAAAAAGGGAGTTAATTGGAGTCATGTGACTTGACGCAAGACAATTCTGTTAATTCCGGAATATAAAAATGCACATTCCGATGAAGAACTGATACGAAAGCGCAAACCAAAAACACTCAAAATATAGGAACCAATGAAAAGACTCTTTTAAACAAAGATTCAGATGAATTGGTGAGTCAAAGAAGACGGGAAAAGGAGTCGATTGGAGTCAACAAACATTGACTGTTCGTATTTGACAAATAGCGTTTGGAATTTATGATGACATATTTTTGGGGGTATTTTTATGTATTCATTTTTTTTGTTGTAAGATTTCAGGACATTGCGATGATAAGCGATACAGAAAATGCATGAAAATATGCGTTAAATCTGACTTTCTTCAATGGTTGGATGTTCAATTGAGAAATACATTTGGGAATTGGTTATTAGTTCAATATTGGGCAAATATGTGTAGAAAAAGATATGTCACAAGTGCAAAATGGCTAATGTTTAATATATATAATATAGTGATAAAGCCATCATAATTGTAAGACTTGACTTGTGACATTCTTAAACCAAGTAATGACTTTACTCCACTTGATATTTTGTGGTTATTCCACTTGGCTTTCTTGATTTATGTCGCCGTAACGTCATGATTACTTGAAATTTAAAGGTTGAGATGAGAGATTTATGGCTTTTGACATTTAGTATACGGAATATATCAGTTGTGGTAAACCTCAGTGATTGTATAGGCTGCTGCTACTACATTTTGTGTCCCTAAAGGAACAAAAAAATGGATCCTATGAACTATTTTCACTATTTTATTTGATAGAAAAAGACATGCTTTACATGTTTTAGGAGAATATTTTTACTATTTGCCTTTGTGGTCATTAATTGGATTATTTAAAAAGGGTAAAAGGGTCATGATAGACAAAAAGTTAAGTTAAAAGTAGTTTTTTTTACTTTGATGAGTTGTTAAACTCGGAAACTGAAACTAAAGGGGAAATAGAGTAGTATGTGAGTCATATAGATTAGACGTCATACTTCCTCGAGTGACAAATGTGGAATTACCCGGCGTGTTGTAATGTCTGCTGTTGCAGAACTGTGACCAAACAAGATTGCGTTTTTATGGCGGTTGGCATACTTTGACGTTTGTTGTAGGAATGAGGAAAAACGATGGTCTTACACACACAAAAAAGATATCTAATTTGTGTCCGTTTTTTGTTTTGTTTACATTTTATGAAGCAAAACAGTCATCAGAATTAGATTATAATATTATTAGATAACTATTCATACCGTATTCGGGAAATTTTACTGTCACAGTAGCAAGAGGCTTATAATACAGACAGGAAAAACGTGTGTGTATATATGTGTATTCGTGTGTATATGTGTGTATGTGTGTATTAATGTGTGTACGTGTGTATATGTGTGTATTAATGTGTGTATTAATGTGTGTATATGTGTGTATTAATGTGTGTATATGTGTGTATATGTGAATATATGTGGGTATGTGTATATATATATATATATATATATATATATATATATATATATATATATATATATATATATATATATATATATATATATATATATATATATATATATATATATATATATATATATGTGTATACATGTGTGTACATGTGTGTACATGTGTGTACATGTGTGTATATATGTGGGTATGTGTGTATATATATATATATGTGTGTGTACATGTGTGTACATGTGTGTACATGTGTGTACATGTGTGTACATGTGTGTATATGTGTGTACATGTGTGTACATGTGTGTACATGTGTGTACATGTGTGTACATGTGTGTACATGTGTGTACATGTGTGTACATGTGTGTACATGTGTGTACATGTGTGTACATGTGTGTACATGTGTGTACATGTGTGTACATGTGTACACGTGTGTACACGTGTGTACACGTGTGTACACGTGTGTACACGTGTGTACACGTGTGTACACGTGTGTACACGTGTGTACACGTGTGTACACGTGTGTACACGTGTGTACACGTGTGTACACGTGTGTACACGTGTGTACACGTGTGTACACGTGTGTACACGTGTGTACACGTGTGTACACGTGTGTACACGTGTGTACACGTGTGTACACGTGTGTACACGTGTGTACACGTGTGTACACGTGTATACACGTGTATACACGTGTATACACGTGTATACATGTGTATACATGTGTATACATGTGTATATATATGTATATATATATGTGTATTTATAAGTGTATATATAAGTGTATATATACATATAAATACACAAATATACACATATACACAAATATACACAAATATACACAAATATACACAAATATACACAAATATACACAAATATACACAAATATACACAAATATACACAAATATACACAAATATACACAAATATACACAAATATACACATTTACACATATATACACATATACATACACATTAACTTATATACACATACATATATACACGGATATACATATATACATACATATAAATAATAGCAATGTAATAATATAACAAAATAATAAATGTCAATTTAAAAACTGACCCCATTTTCAAAATAAAACTTGAGAAGTGAAATGTTTTTCTATTCCTCACAGCCACACTCACAAGTTTTAAACAGTACATTTGGTTCCACATTTCTAGACTGCCCACATGCATGTTCACATGGTATCTCACCATCAAATTGCAACCCTGAATAGTTAATTTATTTGGCCTCGTCAGTGCCTTTGCCTGCATAGCCTGAGCATTGTCGCCGTGTGACGCCGGACAACAATAAGTTCCCCTGAGCCTAACGTTTTATTAGATTCCACCCTGCTTGGATGAATATGGAGGACCACAATGGACCTGAAATTCTGCCCACGGTTGCCAGACGGGACAACAAGTCCCTTTCAGCGAGAAAAGCCGAAAAAGCAAAGCTGCTTTGTCAGCAGAATTTTGGGTGAATGTGTTAAAACCTAAAACTCGAAATTCAAGTCGCATACCTGGCAACCTCAACCAATTCTTCCCATTATTAATGATTGCAATTCCCCTTATTTAGCGATAAAAACCTGTACACATATTTACTGAAAAAAGTCAAAAATATTCTCCAAAAAAAAGTGGACAGGGCGCCCAATCAGTCGGTGCGCCTGATGTATGTACAAAATCCAGAATTCTGTACATTTTGTATGACCCTGACAGCTTGGCTGTCTGATGTACATTGCTTGCTGACACGCTATATTTATATAGTGAAAAAGTGGACTTAAAGCATGACAATAGTAGCAGTTGATGATGACTTTTTCATTTGTTACCACGATCGCGATTAAAGCCAAAATTGCTAAAAATGAGATTCTTTTTTTTTAAAAAAACATATTTAAGAAAAATAATAATAATAATTTTTCCATACAAAAGTTACTATACGGTGTACACAATTTAAGATTGTAATGTTTGTTTACCTTTTTGTAGTTAGTTTGCTTGTATGACAGTAAAACAGTAAAAAATAGGCTTAATGGCCAATACATAACTGCATATACAGTACTATTAAATATGTTCCTATATTTTAATAATGGAGGCTGCTCTAGAACACGGGTATCAAACTCTCGGTCCGGGGACCAGTTCCGGCCCGCCGTATCATAATGTGTGGCCCCCTCAAATTCAAGTTTTCATGCGTAAAAAAAAAAATCTATAATCTCTAATTGTTGTTATTTTTTGTTACTAACCCTCAATAACAAATAATATTTTGTGTATTCTGAATTAATAACCAGATATCACTGAATTTGTTAACTATTAAATAACCAATGCAGCAAGAGTAGGAGAATTTTGCATTGTTTTTCTTAGTGAACAGCAATATGGCGAAATCCAATCAAAAACTGTATATTTCTAAACCCTCTCTGATTGGTCGATTCCTGATTTTGTTAAGAATCTAATGCAATTATCCAAATCACGCCAGGAAACTAGAATATGTCCCCTGACACATCCTCAATAAAACCGATTTATCATGTGAAATTCATAGAATACACATTAACAAACCCATTTAAAAATTCATAACTCTAAACCTCCTACTATGTAAACATCCCCATAAATACAACAACTGTAAACACATCTAAAACGGAACTTAGCGCCATTTACTATCCTCCTTCATCTGGAATCAACAAGGCCGACTTTAATCCAACACGAGTCCTTACAAATTGTCTATTGAAAAGGTCCTTTTAATTAAAAAAAAAGATTGGCAATTATTTTGTACCAGTTGCTGTGCTTTTATGAGTTCTTTTTTGTTTTTTTTTGCCCCCTCATTATTGTCCCCCGCATGTTCCATCCTTTGACACCCCCCCATTTCTGGACCGGGTCTCAAAAATCAGCTGTCTGGCCTCCATTCTTGAAGCCCACCTCCCTTCAAAGAGTCAAAGCAGGGAGGGCCCCTCTGTGGTATTAAATATCTTTATTAAACTGCTGCTGTGGGGGGCTCCCAAGTAGCCCCCCCATATCCCTCTTTTCTGCTCTCTACATCCCAACTATCCCCATAAACTTGGACCCCGCTGGCCCGTCTTCAAAGACTCCCGCCAGGCGGCTTCTGCCGGCGACCCGCTGTGCGGCGAGACCCGGCACAATGGCCTCCGCCGGGCCTCCGCCGGGCCTCCGCCGGGCCCCCGCCGCGTTAAAACTGGGCAGACTCCGCCACACTTGGCTGGGCCACATCTGACGCCGTTGACTCGGCCCGGTACTGGGATTGGGCTTTGTGTCTGTTTGGTGGATTGGTGAGTGGTCGCCAAAGGCCAATTTAGGCTTGTTTCAAGGCACACCTATTTGGTCAGCAGGTAGAGTTCCATGACACATTATTTAAAACTGCTACTGCTACTACTACTACTACGACAACTACTACTCCTACTACGACTACTACTACAACTACTATGACTACTACTACAACTACTACAACTACTATAACTACTATGACTACTATTACAACTATTACAACTACTACAATGACCACTACTACAACTACTACAACTACTATGACTACTATTACAACTACTACAAGTACTACAATGACTACTATTACAACTACTACAAGTACTACAATGACTACTATTACAACTACTACAAGTACTACAATGACTACAACAACTACACGTACTACAATGACTACAACTACTACAAGTACTACAGTAACTACAACTACTACAAGAACTACAATGACTACAACTACTACATGTACTACAATGACTACAAGTACTACAAGTACTACAAGTACTACAAGTACTACAAGTACTACAAGTACTACAAGTACTACAAGTACTACAGGTACTACAAGTACTACATGTACTACAAGTACTACATGTACCACAATGACTACAATGACTACAATGACTACAATGACTACAATGACTACAATGACTACAATGACTACAATGACTACAAGTACGACAAGTACTACAATGACTACAAGTACTACAATGACTACAAGTACCACAATGACTACAACTACTACTGCTACCACCACCACCACTACCACCACCCCTACAACCACCACCCCGACTACTACTACCACCAACACCACTACCACCACCACCACCACCACCACCAATAATACTACTTTTATAATCCGTCACAATTTGGCCCTTTTTCTACCCTCGGACACTGAAGCGGTTACTCCATGTAAAAGTAGACTTTGAAAGTCATCTCTTCCCCCAACACAGTCGGCCGCAGCGCACCCTTTGTCCACCGAGGAAACAAAGGCGCCATTGCGGACCCCGAGGATATCGGGGAGCCTCCCGTCACTCAAAGCCATTGTTGACGTGTGCGGGGCTCGGCGGACAATGGCACTTTGTGGAAAGCAAGAGGACAACGCCCCCAAAGTATCGCTACCTCTTATCTGCCTGGCCATCAAATTTCTCCACAGCTCTCACTTGTTCAGCTTTCATTCAACATCTGATTGTTAAATCTCTTGATTTGGCCTCGTACGCAATATGTAGAAAATGAGTTAGTTTTGAGTTATTTTCTAGTGATTTATCATTTTTAGAACAACCTTAAAAAACCTAAAAAAACTATAAAATAAATATTTATTTCTATCTACAACTACTACTACAGCTTCATCTAGTGGATGTATAAAACAATCCCCTACTATTACTACAACTGGTATGACGACTACTATGATTACTACTACTACCACTACTTCTACTGCTACTACGACCACCACTACTACTACTACCACCACTACCACTACTACTACCACCACCACCACCACTACCACCACCACTACTACTACTCCCATCACCACTACCACAACCACTACCACTACTACCACCACCACTACTACTACTACCACCAGCACCACCACTACTACTACTACCATCACCACTACCACTACTACCACTACTACCACTACCACCACTCCACTCCACTACCACTACCACCACTCCACTACCACTACAACCACTCCACTACCACTACTCCCACTTCCACTACCACTATCACTACTAGCACCACTTCCACTACTACTACAACACCTGGTGGATTATAAAATAACCCCTATTACTACTACTTCAACAACTGATACGACCACTACTATAACTATGACCACTACTATAACTATGACCACTACTATAACTATGACCACTACTATAACTATGACCACTACTATAACTATGACCACTACTATAACTATGACCACTACTATAACTATGACCACTACTACTATGACCATCACTACCACTACTACTACTACCACCAATTCCACTACCACTACCACTACTTCCACGACCACTACCACTACTACAACACCTGGTGGATTTTAAAATAATCCCCTATTACTACTACTACAACAACTGCTACGACCACTACTACTATGACCACCACCACTACTACTACTACTACTACTACATTTCATAATACGGTCCACCCTATAGTGTAGAAAATACGTCAATTGAAACCATGGCCAACAGACCATTTCGCCTGCGTCAAGTGCTTACTTTCCAAAGCACGACTGTCTCACTTGAGAAAATGATCTATAGTCCACTTCTGACTGCAGCCTCTCTGTTTCTCTTGCGTTCTGTAACTCGAGCAGAAGGTCAACGAGGTCCAATAGAGTCGGGTTTGTTCCGAAGGCCAAAGGGAGTCGGCCGGCTGGCTCGGCCCGGCCGGAGCCCCGCCGACCCCCACCAGACATCGTGCGTCTTTTGTGAACCCGGCGCGGGGGTCAAGACTATTCGCTGACCTTGCGCATAAACTGAGTGCGCCGTGATGGCACTCCGAGTATTGCGACTGTTGGCTTAAGAAAGTTTGACTGTAAATGCATTGTGGGTGTTCTGTATTGGATTTCACAGTAAATCTATTTTCTATAGCTGGATTTGGATTGGACTGCTATTTACTAAATAAGATAAAATGTGATTTTTTTGCTGATTTTGAGAAGTCTGACCTGGAAAGTTGACGCTGAAACGCCGCAAAGTCCAATTTCCTCTTTTCTTTGGAAACTTTCTTCTACCCAAGAAAGTCAAAAATGACTCATTCTGAAAATAAAAATTAAAGTGGGAGAGGTCAAAGTTTTATGATGGCATGAATTCAAGCAAAAAAATAATTCATTTATTCTAAAAACAACAACAATAACATCTGTCACAATAATAATAAACCACATAAATACAGTAATTATTAACTATAAAAATGCATACCCTATTTTCTCACATATAAGCCGCCTCCACGTATAAGCCACACCCTTAAAATCCCCTTAAAATCATTAAAATTTTACAATTTCTCTCGTATAAGCCTCCCCCTGATTCCCAATTTTCACTTCCATATTCATAGTTTTAAGATTAAAAATGTAACAATAATAATAAACCACACAAATACAATAATTATGAACTATAAAAATGCATACAGTATTTTCTCACATATAAGCCGCCTCCACGTATAAGCCACACCCTTAAAATCCCCTTAAAAATCATTAAATTTTACAATTTCTCTCATATAAGCCTCCCCTTGATTCCCAATTTCCACCTCCATATCCACAATTTTAAGAGTACAAATCTCTTAAATTGAAGACAAAATCTTTCTAACTTATACACATATAAGCCTTACCCTTCATCCAGTCATTTTTCCCAACAAAAATCTTCATTTATACAAAAAAATACGCTACAAAAACAATAACAATAACATAAACATGGCATAAACACCTACAAATCTCATATATTTAGTCCTATCAGTCACATTTATGTATAAAATCTTATTTAATAACATAAAAACCCATTTCATAGTGTCAAATAAAGTGATATTTTTATACAAAACATCTGCAAAAGTCTCCAAAAACTAAACTAAACAACACACCTGCAAATCATAGTAACACACCAACTACACCGCCATGACTCCACCCCCTCCCTTCCCTTCCACATACACACACATGCAATTATTGTCGCCAAAGGCTCAAGAAGCTCTCAGTGGCCTGTGCCGGCCTCTTGAGTCAACAAGGCCAGAAGGTCAAAGGTCAAAGTTGATAGAAAAGAAGCCTAAGGCGGAAAAAAACGAGAGAGAAAGGGGGTGGGGGGTGCTCTTAGACGGAACAAACACTTGAGGGGGGAGGAAAGGGTGGCCATTTTGGCGGGAAACCAGAGTCAGCCACCCTTAGCAGACAGACGGTGAGTCATCTCCGAGTCATATACACACACTCACTCCCAGACAAAATGCCTTTACAGCCGTCAGACTCGCGTTTGAACAAAAAAAAAAAGAGTTTTACGCGTTGTCCTTTTGTAGTGACGTCATTTTTCTTTCCTATGGAGTAATGGCATTTTGTCATGACTCAGCAGTTTGTGTATTTACGGGGTCAAGGTCCACATTCTCAGCCTGATGTCACTTAGCACTGACTAATCCTTTCAGAGGGCGGGAAATGGAGGGAAATGGAGGGAAATGTAAGGGTAGTGAGTGTGTGAGGGTGTGTTTGTGTGGGTGGGTGTGTGGGTATGTTTCTATTGTCTAGGACTATACACACATTCCCATAAATTGTTAATGAGACACACTCAGGTTCATCTATATGTTGAAAAGTAGATGCATTTTAGGTGGTGTAAAGTGCCCTTAAAAAAGGTATTGTTCAAAAGCTTAAGGTATGTCTCATTGTCTTGTTTTATTGGTTGTTGCCATTGGGGCGAATAATTGACTTTGGGTATGATGGTGTCCCCGCAGGTTGGTGTTGGTACTGCAATATGGGATTTGAAATTGGAATATAGTATTGAAATAGACCCCAATAAAATAGAATACAGTTTAAATAAGGAACACTTTAGGTAAAAAAATTGGGTTGTGGTTTGTTTTGGCCACTTTGAAGGAGGGGCGTGTCTTAAAATGTATTTCTGTATGAAAGACAAGTAAAGTATATCATAAAAGCAAATATAAGAAATAAAACAAAAAGGATGTTATAAAGGAATTGACATTTTTGGGTGATTTAGGCATCGCAATTTGGGCCCATAATATCAGTATTTTGTATGAAACTGACCTACCTATATGACCCAAAATGGAGACTTCCACATATTATTTATGAATAGTTTCATAAATTTATAGAATTAAGATAAATTCTTTTAAAAAATTATACTTTTTTTGGCTCTAATAACAATTTTTTTACCAATAAACTAAACCCCCCAAAAAGAAAATACAGATTTTTAACACAACAATATTAACATCAAAGTTCCTTAACACTTTCTTCCAATCCACCAAAAACAATTTTTTTAAAAAAAATCACACAAAAAACCCTACATTTTCACTTTTTAATACGTCTTTCCAAATTGTCAAAATAGTCAAAAACTTTTAACCTCTCACTTAACACCAAAACGAACACCCTACCCAACCCACCAATAAACTAAAACCCCCGAAAAAAACAAAAATACAGATTTTTTATTCAAAAATATTAACATCAAAGTTTCTTGACACTTTCCTCCAATCCACCAAAAACAATTTTTAAAAAAATCACCAAAAAAACAACATTTTCACTTTCTAATACTTCTTTCCAAATTGTCGAAATAGTCAAAAAACTACTTTTAACTTTTCCTCCAATCCACCAAAAACATTTTTTTTTTAAATCACCAAAAAAACCAACATTTTCACTTTTTAATACTTCTTTCCAAATTGTCGAAATAGTCAAAAAAATACTTTTAACTTTTCCTCCAATCCACCAAAAACAATTTTTAAAAAAAATCACCAAAAAAACCAACATTTTCACTTTTTAATACTTCTTTCCAAATTGTCGAAATAGTCAAAAAAACTACTTTTAACTTTTCCTCCAATCCACCAAAAACATTTTTTTTAAAAATCACCCAAAAAAACAACATTTTCACTTTTTAATCCTTCTCCCCAAATTGTATTAGTCAAAAAACTACTTTTAACCGCTCACTTAACACAAAAACGAACACCCTACCCAACCCCCATACACCAAACTACAATTCACTACATTTGGCAACCTTTCCTCCATTTTTTTGCAGAAACCTTTGTCACTAACATTGACTCACAACTCTTACAATCACCAGGAAGTGAAAGCAGAAAACGTCACGGTAAACGTGGGCGACATAGGGCGAGTCCACACGTGGATTACTTAGAAAATGTTGCCTGGCTTCTCCTTTTCAGGGAAGACGTATTCCAAGTGCTAAGGTCAAAGGTCAACCATGATTCAGGCTCAAGTTTAGTCATAAAAAGAAAAAAATACTTCGGGGAAACGCGGTATGTGTTTTTCGAGTAAAGTGACATGTTTGAAATACTTCTTTCCCGGGCTTATCTCGTACCATCTTGGGGCATTATGTCACGTCAAATACATCACTAGTCGATCTTTTTAAGCGTTTAGTCACGTTCGTTTAATAAATAAATACCCAGAGCCCATTTTTATTTGGTGTAAATTTGTTTGGGAGAATATCTGATAGCCTAAAGCGGTGTTTTTGTTGACGTTGTCACCGTAGTAACGGTTGACATTGTTGGATTTAGAATTGTTTGTTTGTTAGTTTGCACTCAGGTGAGAACAATTGGAGGAAGGAGGGAACTTCCTTGTAAAATGTACTCAACATGGTCTGAGTGACACACAAAAGTCATGGTGTTGAAAAAAAATACATATAATTTGCTTGAGATAGTAATCTAGTTGAAGGGGGAAGTGGTGGTACTATACTGACACCTACAGTGAAGTGTGGGACATGCATTTAAACTGTTTTATGGTGGTTACTTACAGTAAAAGGTTAATTTTGATGTTGCTTTATCAATTTTGGGCATTTAGGGTGTCATGGTTTTTGTCAGTTTTATGTATTTGTTTATTTTAGTCAGATTATTGGACATTTTATGGTTGGGTTGCCAGGTATTTATTATTATCGGTCCATTAATGATTGATAATGTTTTATAAGGTCAGTTCTGATTTTGCTTTATCAATATTGGGCATTTATTAAGTATTTTTTGTCAATTTCATGTATTTGTTTATTTCGGTCGGATTATTGGACATTTTATTTGTATGTTATGGTTGGGTTGCCAGGTATTTATTATTATCGGTCCATTAATGATTGATAATGTTTTATAAGGTCAGTTCTGATTTTGCTTTATCAATATTGGGCATTTATTAAGTATTTTTTGTCAATTTCATGTATTTGTTTATTTTAGTTAGATTATCGGCTATTTTATTCTCGTGTGATGGTTGGGTTGCCAGTTATTTGTTTTCCAGTACCAAATTGAGTTAAGAAAAATATGTCCAGTCCAATAATGATTGTTTTATAACTTTTTTTTAAGACTGCCTAAAAAATTGCCTTAATTTGGTTCATTTAGTGAGGATACTAACAAAAATTGATAATCCTCTGTTATTCAAAAATAAATAATATATACATAACAATATTTGGTTCATATATTGTAGGGATTTTCTCCTTGGAGTCCATTTTTTAGTTTTATTTTGGTGTCATTTATTTGTCTGATAAATAACATGAATTAATTTCAGATTTAAAATAAAATTCATTGACGGATCACAATAAAATCCAGTAATTACGGCTCAATTTTTAATATTTTGTCTTAAAATGCTTACTTATGATATTCATTGACTATGGCTCAATCTTTGGAGTCAGATTTTTAATAATTTGTCCCAGGGCTGCTTAAGAAAATTCTGCCTTTGTGCTATTTTATGATAAAGGTTACGAGCCAGGTGGTCGTAGTTCATTTCAACCTGAAAAAATGCACTTTGGTCTGAATCTGCGAACATCAGTATGACATTTTGACAAAAAAACACTGTACAAAACTTCTCAAAACTATGTTTTCTTGTCATTCATGCACCCCCTGCATGCACCAGTATACTACTAACGGGTGTGCCTTCCACTGAAAGAAAAGACCAATGTGTTGCCCAAAGCGTGGCAGTGTTATTTTAAAGCTTTGAAAAGCATAAGCAGACATAAATACCACATGTCTGAACTAATCCGTCACTTAGACGCAACCCAAAACCCCGAGGATGAAGCGAGCGCTTTCAAAAAAAGCGTCTTTGTAGCAACAAGGGCGCCATCTGTGTTGAAAGCATCCTTCATTTCGACTCATTTTCACCCATCCACAAATACAAAATAAAAAATAAAAAAATACCGTATTTTCACGACTATAAGGCGCACTGGATTATAAGACGCACCCTCAATGAATGACATTTTTCCCATATATAAGGCGCACTGAATTATAAGGCGCACCCTCAATGAATGGTACATTTTATTTTTTTCCATATATAAGACGCACTGGATTATAAGGCGCCCTGTCTATTTTGGAGAAAATTTAAGACTTAAGTGCGCCTTATAGTTGTGAAAATACAGTACGTTTTTAGGATTTTTTTGTTTTTATTCTGCGTGGAGGCCACTATTGGTTGAAGTACTATTGTTTATTCAATTTTTTTTTTGCATTCATCAGTGTCAGTACAGATTATGTTGCTTTCCAGCCTTATTCTATTTCAAACTTGACTGTAGAAGCTAAATACCGTAATTTTCCATATATAAGGCCCACCACATTATAATGCACACCACATTATAAGGCGCATCGCATTATAAGGCGCATCGCATTATAAGGCGCACCCTCATTTTATTTTTTCCATATATAAGGCGCACTGGATTATAAGGCGCACCCTCATTTTATTTTTTCCATATATAAGGTGCACTGGATTATAAGGCGCACCCTCATTTTATTTTTTTCCATATATAAGGCGCACTGAATTATAAGGCGCACCCTCATTCTATTTTTTCCATATATAAGGCGCACTGGATTATAAAGTGCACCCTCATTTTAGTTTTTTCCA
The DNA here is from genome assembly GCF_051989575.1 of Stigmatopora nigra. Lineage (NCBI taxonomy): Eukaryota > Metazoa > Chordata > Actinopteri > Syngnathiformes > Syngnathidae > Stigmatopora > Stigmatopora nigra. Next base: position 2,547,546 of record NW_027551604.1, read on the forward strand.
TATATAAGGCGCACTGGATTATAAGGCGCACCCTCATTTTATTTTTTTCCATATATAAGGCGCCCTGTCTATTTTGGAGAAAATTTAAGACTTTTAAGTGCGCCTTATAGTCGTGAAAATACGGTACATTTAAATCTACAAAATGTACGGACATCTGTTCGAATTGAAAACACGGCAATACGGCTAAAAATAACAAAATCTGATTTTTTTTTTAAACACCCTTCAGGAAATGAACACCATTACCTTTATGTTAAATCTATGTATGTTACACAGAGTGTCCTTTCACCACTCAGGACAATCAATGGTGTCCACATTACACACGTATATATACACATATACACACAAAGACATGGTTCAGCCAAATGAAGGTGTGGTCCACCCGAGGTGGGCTGCCAAAAATAGGGGGTGGGTGGGCTACGAGTGTATGTTTATGTTGGAAAAAGTGTAAAGCGCCTTGATGAAGAATGAAACGTTGTTAAGGCGTACTACGTTACACAGCTAATCTTTGTTTTTCGGTTTTTAACATGGCGTATGTGTGTGATGTGTTATTTCTGAGCCGATGGATTTTGACATAAGCCCCGCCCCCAAATTGAACATTTAGTGAGGGGAAATTGAACCCTAGTGGTGATGTTGGGTAGAACTGGTATGAGTTTGTTGTATTCACTAAATTCATTCATATATTCGCATACCTGGCAACCTCGGACAATTGGTTATTAATGATTGGAATTCTTCTTATTAAGCAATTTAAAAAAAAAATGTGCAAAAACAATTACTCACTGAGGGGGCAGTTAAAAATGAGTATAATTAAGAAATTTAATTTAAGGAGTAACAGTAGGAAGTAGATTTACTTTAAATGTTTCCATTTTTTCAGTGTTTTAAGTGGTAATATCCAAAAGTTACTGCATTTTTAATGTAAAAAATATTCACCAAATACCATCAATGGCAGTAAATTGTTGATTTAAAAAAATTAATAATACAAATATCCCAATTTAAGCATTCAATTCAATAATTCCAACTATCAAGACAATTAAAAACCCAAATTGGCAAAAATTAAATTAAAATAAAAGCTCAATCTCAATGAAAACCACTCCCATATTTAATAACTCTTAAAAAATGAATAATTTGAACAATTAATTACTCTCAAACTACAAATCTAAACACACAAAAACACACTAAAGTACAAAACGCATTTAATTTATAAAACACCAACTATTATAATGCAAAATTACTACTAAAATAATACTTTTTAGTCCAAAAACTCCCATTGAAAAAATGAATAAGCCAAACTAAAAAACAAGTGCAACTAGCCCAAGCCCAACTATGACAAAGTCAATCTTTCAAAATCCAATTTCCACTGAGCTACATGAAAGCACCACTTGCACAGTCTTGTTCAAACACCCCCCCCCCCCCCCCCCCTCACACTTGGTGGTTGCCAGGTGTGAATCCCCTTCCTGTCGACTGAGCTTAATCTTGGCGTTTGGCAACATTGCTGCCACTTGAGGACTATTTGTCATCAAATATGGGCCTTCTTTCTAAACCCCGCCATAATAAAATCCCACTGTCTGTATTTGAAAGTGACACTGGCATGTTTTTTTTTTAAACTTCCATCCTGTCAGATAACCCACAAATGAAAGTGGAAGAAGCAGAGTTAATCGCTTTGTAACTTGAAGTTTCCTTATCAGGATTTCCTGCTATTGATTTACGACAGACAGCCATGTGATTTACGGCCGTCCTCCTCAATCTCCATTGAGTTTGGTTCATAATGATGTCGCTTTCCATTATAGATTGGTTGAATTTTATTCTTAACATGGCCAGATTCATTCAAAAACATTTTAAATTGTTTAAACATCAGCTTGATTTTTAGTAGAAATAAAACCATGTCAGATGTATGACAGCAAAACCTAAAATAGGGGTGGTAAACAATGAAAAATTGGTCAAAAAAAAACAAAAAGGACATTACAGAAATCCCTCGATTATCACGTCTTCACTTATCGCAAATTTGCTATTTTACGATTTTTTTTCTGCAATTAATTATTATTATTATTCATTTTTAAGTTCATAAAAATTTGGAAATCCTCACTGAAACTCGTGAACAGAAGCCACTTTTGCTATTAGGACTCAGCACTTAAGAAATTATTAATATTATTATTATTTTAAAGTTCATAAAAATGTGAAAACGCTGAATCTCATAAGCAAAAGCCATTTTTGCTACAAGAACTCAGCACAGAAGTAAAAATCAAAGTTTCTTTAAGTAAGGGTGACCCTACTTTGCGATTTTTCAATTATCACGGCCATGTTTGGTCTACATTAACCGCAATATTCGAGGGATTACTGTAAACTTCCATCACTTCAAGCTACTGTCCAGAGCCATAACAGCCAAGACAAACAGACTCAAAGAAAGTTCCTTCCCAAGAACTTTCACCATACTCAAGTCAAGTTCCGAACCTAGGACCTAATTATTATAGGACCTTTACTTATTTATTTATTTATTACTTATTGATTAATATAATCTAATTTATTATGTTGATTAAGACTACTTATCATGCTGACTACTACTACTATTTTTATGTCTACCATGACTACTTATGCTGACAACCACTTCTTTATTATATTGACCACTTATTGATATATTTTATAGTTTGTTTATTTGTTGTTGTTTTAAGTACAATTCCCTACTCATTTACATTATGAACTAATCGATTATTATTGTTTGTTTATCTATCTATTGTTATTTGTGCACAAAATAAATCTCATTCTACTCCTATAATAACAATAAAATAATTAAATTCAATAAAAAAACACCATTAAAACCATACTATTCACTTTCTTACTCAACTCATTCTATTTCTTATTAATACACCCTGATACATTCAAGTATTTTTAACCAGAATAAAAGTACCAGACACACAAAACTACACAAAAACCCACCATCCATCCAAAATATACTAAAAACCAAAACCACATGTGGCTCGAGAGCCTCATATCCCCCGCACCCTTGACCTAAACCAACAAAAGCTTGCACAATATGTTCCCAAATAAATGTTGACAATACAACTGTCCCATCTCTGTAGTTTATTATCAACAATATGTTCATTAAAAACTCCAAGACAAAAGCATCAACAACGCAACTCCCTCGTATCTATCTGTCCGTCATCTGTCGTCCATTGTTGCCCCTTTTTAATCCCAGCATGGACGCCAACATATATTTCCCCCAATTAATCAGAGGCACAAATTAGCCCAGCACCGATTAAAACGCGCAATAGGACGACCTCGGTGGTCATTAAGCAATTGGCAGAATCAATAATGGATCATTGATCACATGTGACCTTTACAACTAACACCAGATGGACGTTAGCCAATAAGAATTAAGTATACTAACGAGTGGTTCTTCTTCTTCTTCTTCATTGCGCTTTATGACGCAGACAGATGGATTGTATGTTAGCATAAACCCCGCCCCCTCCCTCCATGACTCTCTCTCTTCTAGCAAAGCTTTTATTTTGACAGTCACTAAGCCCCAAAGCCTTAGATTACTGCTTTTCTCTGGATTTAATACGATTTAATACAAGTAAAAGCTAAAATTGAAGGTTCTTTAGCCATGCTAGGACTGTTGCATTAGCATTTAGCTAAAATTTTCTCCTCTTTTAGGACAAAAGAGGTCCACTTTCCGCTCTATCACCTCCTCCTCCCCTCAAATTGGACTCATTTTAAACTCCCCCACCCCCGTCCCCCCCAAAACAAGACCCCCTTTTGCCCCCAACATGATTAAAAAGACACTGTCTTGCCATATGACACCAAATTACACATTTTTTTATGGAATCATGGCTAATTCACTTTAGCAATATATTCTCTATAATATAATTTTTAATTATTTGTATCAAATGTAAGAATTGTCCATTGTTATTGACAAAATTGGGGTTAGGGTTAGGGGTTAGGGTGTTTAAATACAAAATGATTAGCGTTAGGGCAAGTGAAGTTAGCAAGTGAAGTTAGCAAGTAATGTTAGCAAGTAATGTTAGCAAGTAATGTTAGCAAGTAATGTTAGCAAGTAATGTTAGCAAGTAATGTTAGCAAATAAAGTCAGCAAATAAAGTTAGCAAATATAGTTAGAATGTAAAGTTTCCAAGTAAAGTTAGCAAGTAAAGTTAGCAAGTAAAGTTAGCAAGTAAAGTTAGCAAGTAAAGTTAGCAAGTAAAGTTAGCAAGTAAAGTTAGCAAGTAAAGTTAGCAAGTAAAGTTAGCAAGTAAAGTTAGCAAGTAAAGTTAGCAAGTAAAGTTAGCAAGTAAAGTTAGCAAGTAAAGTTAGCAAGTAAAGTTTCCAAGTAAAGTTTCCAAGTAAAGTTAGCATGGAAAGTTATTAAATAATGTTAGCTGCCATTCCCTGGTTTAAACAATGCAGTAGTGCGTGCGAAAACAACTTTAAAAATGTATTTCAAAGTTCAGACTATTATGCAAATTGTTACATACGCTATTTTATTAGCTTGTTATCTCAGAGATAAAAACACAAAATAATTCCAACCTAGCTCACTTGAATGTTGAATGTGGGTGAAATACTACTATATATTGTAACATGCAATAATAATAAAAAACATTTCCTACACTTTTCTCGATTTTTCCATCTTAACACACTGCAGCAGCCATTTTTATAAAAACAAATTTTCTAAACCCTCCTCAAATAAGACCAATCAAATTTTCCCCAACCTAAAAACTAGCATTTAGTGTTTCACCTCGCCTTAAATGACCATTTCACCTTTAAAAAAACAAAAATTCCCCCATAAAACCTGCCAAAAATAACAACAATCATATTTCCTTAGCAAAAAAACTCCCCCATAATTCCTCATAAACATAAATATCGCATTAAATAAGCAGCAACTTCATACATATCATCATAAACCAGCTTTCCCAATGGGCAAAACTCCAATTTCCCCAAATAAAACCTCTTCATCAGCCTCCCATTATTTATTAATAGCAAAACAAGGCTAGCATGTGTCTCAATGGCGATGACATCATCATCATCATTGCCCCGCCCCTCCCATCCCCCTTAAAATCCCACATAAACACAGGCAGTGTTTCCCCAATAGCAACGACCAGCTGTCTCTCCTGCTGCTCTCAGCTGATGGAGCACCGAAAGATGCAGTTGGGGTGGGTTTTGCGGGGGTCCGACAGCTGAGCAGATGCAGAAAGCCTTGGTGGGTTTACCGGGGGGCAGGGGGGAGGAGCTTTTTCCCAGCCACCCCGCGGCCTTGCAGCTGCCCCCGCCGCCAGCTGTCGTCGTGATGAGCGACCGCCGCAAAGCTTCATCAGCATCACTCTGGTGCAAAACCATCTCAGAGTTAGCAAAAGGGGGCCTTAGATGGACCCCCCACCCCCCAGGGAACCCCCTCTCGACCCCCCCAAAAGGAAACTCTTTGCACTGTGACCTCAAAGGTGACAGAGAAGTTATCTGTTTCTAAAAGAGATATTGATCGGCATATTGATGTGGAAATGTGATTGGATAAAGAAGGTTAAGGCACCTGTTTATTGATATGTTAGCAACTAATAGAAGGAGATAGTTTGATTATGTTCATATTTTTATGTGTTGAGGGTGTCAGACTCGGGTTGGTTTGTGGGCCGTGTTAATGTTAAGTTGATTTTATGTGGGCCGGACCATTTTAAATATAATATTTAGAATTTTTTTGTGTGTAAATGGATTAAAAGAACTGGATTAAAAGCTCTGAATATTCAGTTTTTTATAGATCTAAATCAATGTTTATTTTAGATTTTTTTTAAATATATTTTTAGATTTTACTAAATTAATTTTAAACTAAAAACACAGAAAAAAATGATTAAAAAATGGATATCACAAGCGAGATAGCTAGTTAGATTTTTATTTTATAAATGGATTAAAAGAACTGGAATAAAATCCCTGAATGTTCAGTTTTTTATAGATTATTTTAGCTTTTTTTTTAAATATATTTTTAGATTTTACAAGAGGATTTTTGAACTAAAAACACAGAAAATTTAGATATTTTTTATAAATGGATTAAAAGAACTGGAATAAAATCCTTGAATATTCAGTTTCTTTTTATAAATCTAAAACAATGTTTATTTTAGCTTTTTTTTAAAGTATATTTCTAGATTTTACAAAATAATTTTGAACAAAAACTGAAAAAATTGATCAAAAAATAACAACTATTGATTTAAAAGGGGTCAAATCAAGAAATGTAATATACATCTATACTCTTCATTTGAATTTGATCCTAAAACAGAAAGTCAGCACTCATGATTGACTTTCCCGGACCAAACAAAATGATGCGTCGGGCCAGATTTGGCCCCCGGGCCGCCACTTTGACACCTGTGCCTTACAGCTATAGAATTTCGGGACAAAGAAATCAAGTGTCATTGTCTCTGATACACTCTGATACGACATCTCGTGCACCTATTGTTTCTGGTAATTAGGTGTCAGGTGGAGCTTCGTGTCAGTAAGCCCAGTGTCTCCCACTGGTCCAACTGGCCTGAAAACACAGTTCCCATCCAGTATCCATCTGGGACCCCCAACTAAGCCACCCCCCAATTTAAAAATGCACACACGCAAACTCTCCTCTCATTGATTGAAGTTTCTCTTCTGAGTTTGATTTATTTAATAAGGGACAGCACATATTAATGAACATATTCATTATATATATACCGGATTTACTCACATATAAGCCGCACCACGTATAAGTTGCACCCTTAAAATTACCTTAAAATCAATAAATTGTACTATTTCTCGCATATAAGCCGCCCTCTGATTCATAATTTTTGGAATACAAATGATTATTGATGTATTTTATATTTCCTAATTTCCCCTTTTTAAATCAATAAATGCAATTTTTTAAATTATTTTTTTGCATTTTTAGTTCAAAAAGTGTTTTGTAAAATCTAAAAATAAACATAACAATATTTCCAGTTTTCCACAATTATTATTGAACATAATTTTAAAAAATTGTTTCAAAAAGACAGTTAATTTGACCTTATATTATTTTTGTATAAATAATAGCACTTTTTAAGCCCTCACCATTCAGAATGAGCCAAAATTTGAGTCAAAAGACAGTTAATTTGACCTTATATATTATTTTTGTATAAATAATAGCACTTTTTAAGCACTGGCCATTCAAAATGAGCCAAAATTGGAGTCAAAAAGACAGTTAATTTGACCTTATATATTATTTTTGTATGAATAATAGCAATTTTTAAGCCCTGGCCATTCAAAATGAGCCAAAATTGGACTCAAAAAGACAGTTAATTTGACCTTATATATTATTTTAGTATAAATAATAGCACTTTTTAAGCCCTGGCCATTCGAAATGAGCCAAAATTGGAGTCAAAAAGACAGTTAATTTGACCTTATGTTATTTTAGTATAAATAACAGCACTTTTTAAGCCCTGGCCATTCAAAATGAGCCAAAAAGACAGTTATTTGACTTTAAACAGCAGTTTGATTGACTAGAGAGGGTCTTTTACCCTCATACAAGACCCCTTGAACCCCCCACAGCAAAAAAAATCAACTGTGGCACCTTTGTTATTCTATTCCCATCCACCTGCTTCCATTGACAAACATCAGTCCTGTTGCTCTTACTGTTTCCTCCAAAAACTAGGAAGCAACTGGTTTTACAGGACACCCACACGGACCCCTCGACACCTTGTTAGTGTGTTTACGGGTGGTCTTTTGACACTTTGCTACTGTGGGGCTAGCTAAGTATCCAAATGGATTTTACAAGGGAAGTCCTCATTGATTATATATGAGTTGGATTTTAATGATTGAATTTAAATCAATAAGTGCTCCTTTTGTCATTTTTTAATGGGATATGGACTACATATTTTACAATCTGTTTTAAGATAATTTGATTTAATATTTATTATTTAGAAACAGCAGCATATTATAAAGAAAATGTTCGATATTTTGATGTAAAATATATTTTGGTATAAAATATATGTATCTTTATACAAGTTGCATATATAGTCGTACCTATACTTATGAAATGAATTGGTTCCAAGACATTTTTCATAACTTAAAAAAATCGTAAGTAGATATATATATATATATATATATATATATATATATATATATATATATATATATATATATTTAAACATTTATATTTTATTCTTTTTCACAAAATTAATAATAAATTTTCATACTATTGCCATTTTGCATGGTTAATTAATCGATATTTTTCTCATTTTGTCATTTTTAATGGCATATGGACTACATATTTTTCAATCTGTTTTGAGAAAATTTGATTTAATATTTATTATTTAGAAACAATGGCATATTATAAAAAAAATGTTCATGTAAAATATATTTTGGTATAAAACATAGTTGTGCCTCTACTTATGAAATTAATTGTTTCCAAGACATTTTTCGTAACTTAAAAAATTGGTAAGTAGATGTGTACTTTATATGTAAATTCTCTAATTTATTCCACTTTAAAATAGTGTCAAAATTTTGTATGAAAAATGGGATAAAAAACAAAAATGATGGAAATTTATAAGCAAAATATTAATTACTGTCTTAAAATAAATAGAGCATATGAAAATATGCCTTCAAAATAAAACAATGGATGAAAAAATGCTTTTGTCAGGATGCATTGAATTATTCAAAAAGATACTATTGATTAAATTGATTTTTAAAAAAGCCATTTAAGCAGCTGCTCAGCAAATGGTGCATTGATTCTTATTTCCCTCAGCCGCCATTTTGGATAATAGCATGAAAATCAACTAATTGTGGACAAGGAGACGTCCAGCCTGTTAAAAGTAGGACGCCCAAGTTTTAATGTTTATTTCTTGGTGAAATAGACGTTAAATCCGACGAATGAGTCATTACAGTGAGGTCGAGCTAACGTACGTCCAAGATGGCGTCTGGTAGGTGGCCGAGCAGCTGCAAAAGTGTTATTAGGAGGACCTCACAGGTGGACAAAGGCCTATCGACGCCTCGGCTCGACGCTCGCGTGTCGGTGTGAGAGCGCGCGACGTTGTTGGTTGTGCAGAGTACGCAGAGGAAATTGAATTTGGACCTTTTTGCCAAATGTCTGTTTGGGTGGAAGATGGAGGAAAAAAAAGTGTGTACTAAAATGAAGGGAGACTTTGAAAGAGTGTGATAGAAAAATCTAAATAAAATAAGAACAAGCAAGGGGCATTTTGAGGCAGTTTTAATGTTTTTCCAAATAGAATACTCTAAAGCTAGGGTGGCAAACACGTGGCTCTCAAGCCAGATTGTTTTAATTCTTTATCATATTTTGTATATACAGTGGCTATTTGCCTTGTTTTATTTTTTTTATTTTTATTTTATCTTAATACACACTCAAGGCCCTTTCAAAATAAATGATCAATTATATTTAAAAAAAATATTGGCAGATTGGATGTGTTTATGTATGTATATCTATGTATGTGTGTGTGTGTATGTGTGTGTATGTGTGTGTATGTGTGTGTATGTGTGTGTATGTGTGTGTATGTGTGTGTATGTGTGTGTATGTGTGTGTATGTGTGTGTATGTGTGTGTGTGTGTGTGTGCGTGTATGTGTGTGTGTATGTGTGTGTGTATGTGTGTGTATGTGTGTGTATGTGTGTGTGTATGTGTGTGTGTGTGTGTATGTGTGTGTGTATGTATGTGTGTATGTATGTGTATGTGTGTGTGTGTGTGTGTGTGTGTGTATGTGGTCTGCACAAAAGTACTAAAGATGCAAATTAGCCCTCATCTACAATATTACATGTTTACATTACATATTTTCTCACATATAAGCCATATTTGTACTAAAAAATGAGGACTGAATCAAGGGTACGGCTTATATGTGCACAAGACTTGCAATACTCTATAAATAAATCAAACAAACCCCCAAAAGCAACAACAACAATCAAATATGAGCATTTCCATCTCACTTCATAAAACTATCAGTAATGTCGAATCATCCATATACGCAAAAAAATGAGCCAAACAGATGGAGAAACATTCCACAGCAGTTGGACAGATGCTTTGTTTTGTCTGCTTTTTTTATGTGTTGGCCAGGCCATTTGCATGTATAGCAGCCAACAAAGTAAAAAAAAAAAAAAAAGTCAAGGCCAAATCTATTGGCTTTGTGGGGGTGACAACAGCTGGGGGGGAAGCAACCAGGAAGTCGTTGCACTTCATTAAAACCACAGCAGGAGAGCCTATTAACCCCGCCCACCATGACATTCTCCCTCCAGACTGTCATTTTACTCGCAAATATTAATCCGTCCTTCTCATTGGTCCGCACGTTACTAGGTAAAAGTGAGAAAATATTCTCATCTGATCCTCTCCGGGTGGAAAAGTGTTGCTATGGCGATGCCTATAATCTGATCACCCCCCGCTGCCATGGCGATCCCAAACTAGAAATTAATTAAAAGTTAGTGTTTGAGTGGGTTTCAACATATATTTAATTTTGTTGTTTTTTTCTCTTTGTTTTTTTATTTAGAATTTTTTGTTTTGTTTTTGTGATGTTGAGACACTTAATTTGTAAATTTAAAAATATATATTTTATTCTTTATCTCTAAATTAATAATGAATTTTGACACTGTTGCCATTTTGTATGGTTAATAATCAATATTTTTTTATTTTGTCATTTTTAATGGCACATGGACTACATATTTTTTACAATTTGATTTAATATTTATTATTTAGAAACAGCAGCACATTATAAAGAAAATGTTTATTATTTTGATGTAAAATGTATTTTGGTATAAAACATATGCATCTTTATACAAGTCGCATATATAGTAGTACCTCTACTTATGAAATTAAATGGTTCCAAGACATTTTTCATAACTTAAAAAATTCGTAAGTAGATGTGTACTTTATATGTAAATTCTCTAATTCGTTCAACTTTAAAAAAAAGTGTCCCAATTTCGTATGAAAAATGTACGGAAACACACAAAAATTAGAAAATTATAAGGAAACTATTAATTACCGTCTTAAAATAAATAAAGCATATGAAAATGAACCATCAAAATAAAATAGATAAGAAAATGCATTTACTTTTTGGGCAATTTCGTAACTTGGATTTTTTTCATATCTCAAGTCACTCATTTGCACATTAAAAAATTCATAACCTGAAACATTCATACCGAGAGTCATTCATAAGTAGAGGTATGACTTTACCTGAATATATTTACAAAAATAAACATAGAAACTCCCTGTTCGTTGCCATAGGTTAAAACCAGTCTTTCTTATTTTTACAAGATTAAGATTTCCAGTCCAAAACAAACACCAAGCCCCGCCTCTTTGTAAATCGCCAACCTCGCCAATCCCTTCACGATTGGTTCACTCAAAGAAGGGATGGCCAGATCGCTCCTCAAACCCACAAAAGAAAACACCTGTTAGAATCTTCTTAATCCCCAGCAGCAGCCCTGTTCTCGGGGGTCTTTGGAGGGGCCCCCCCAATAATCCACATGAGTGACACAGGGCCAAGGCCAGTGCAGATTAGACCCCACCACCACCACCCTTAATCCTCAAACTCAGCAAAGGCTAACATTCACGTTCCCCCTTCGGTGCAAATCTAATTGACGTATATCTCTGTCAACCAATGACGTGCTTGGCCCAGGCTGACTTCCTCTTATTACTTGGCAACCCATACAGGAACTCTTTGCCCCCCTCCTCCTCCTGCCCCGTCGGGAATGAAAGCCAATTGATTTGTTGATTTCTCTTCTTTTGTTTGAGGTCGGCCGACTGTTAACAAGACAACTAGGGTTCGAGGCCCAGTGCCAAGACTTTTGGCATGGGAGATTACAGGCCTGAACGGGGGCATCTGGCATGGCCCCGTCACCCTTCAGAACATAAAAAATATAAACTACGTCTGTTTCATATTAAGGCTAGAAGTACGTTGTCTCCATCTAGTGGTAAATGTTTACGTTACAACACAAGCGTCATTGACTTTCCAGGGCAAACTAAGACATTGCAACAGTTTTGCAAAATATTATTTTACAAAATATACTGTAAAATATATCTTTATTGAAATCCGCTTAATTAATTTTATCGGAGTACAATTTTAATTTGCGATTATGCCCCAAGTACAGAACATTTTGAAAAGTTTGTAACACATTGGTTAACTTGTATGGAGCCCCAGACATGAAAACAAAACAATCGGTGTTATTCACTTAAATCTTTTTAGTCTTACCTTAACTCGAGTTGACGTTTCATCTTGGATTCATAGTCCAAGTTGATCTGTTGAATCGTCAGTTTAGCATCTTAGATGTGCTAATAGCACGATCTGGGTCGATGCTAGCTAGCTTAGCTAGCCTAGCTAGCATCTGTAGAGCCAAGAGCTCCGATAGGCAGCCTAGCTAGCTAGCTCTGGTTAAAAAAAACAAAAAACATCCATCTTGTGGCTTAAAGTTCTTCCTGCATGGTGGTATCCAGGCTTTGATTTAAAAAAAAACATCCATCGCAGAGCTAAAAGTTCTGTTTGCAAGGCGGCATCCATGTTTTTTGCTGTTGTTTAATACAACTAGCTAGCTACGGCTAGTACCATCTACATAGCTATTGTATTGTAGCCTATTTGAAATAATTGGGCAAACACAGACGATAAAATTGAAATAAATCTACATGATATATCAAAATAAATGACAGAGCACGCAGCAAGCGGTGTGTCTGCCCCTGTGCTGCCATTTTCAGCCATGATAGGTTTTTTTTTTTGGTATTGTTTGTCTAATCTACAACACCTGGGCCACCACACCTGCTACTTGATTACTATTGTTCCACTGGAAATGGTGAAAACACAATGCAATTTAGCCTACACAAGATATTTAAGACCAATATATGTGGAACATGGCTTTTATTCGGGAGATAAGGCACTTGGAATTGTTATGGCAATATAATGTATAACCTCTTTCTACTTCTATATACACGCACTATCAAGACATTCCTTAATTCTGTTAAAAATGATTGTCTAAAGCATAACAAAGGCACTTTCACAGTACATGTACTTGTACTTGTATTCATTTACTCAGATAAAGACATGTAAATGATCCAAAGAAAATAAATGTGCAGAATCTGTGCTTAGAGTAACAATTAGTGTGTTGTCCACACTAATTCGGATTAAAACCGAGTTTCATAGAGTCCCTTTTTAAACCACTTTTGTGAATTCTGACTGCAGACGCCTTGGAAAGAACTAGTTTCACTTGGTCGCTGAATCGAGGAGAAGCTCCATCTTGTCACTTCTACTCTGGAATGATTTTGTCGACGGGCAGCAGGGGACTAACGCCCACTCTCTTGGCACATTCGTTCTGAAACCAGACCAAGAAAATTACATTAAAACATTGAATTACGGGACAATTGGTGTTTAAAGGGGCGGCGCAGTGCTTAAGTGGCTCACGCGTCGGCCTAACGGTGCAGGAGCGGGGTTCAAACCCATGTCGTTCCTCCAGTGTGGAGTTTTTATGTTCTCCTGCGTGGGTTTTCTCCGGGTACTCCGGTTTCCTCCCACATTTCAAAAAATAGGCTGATTGGACACTAAATTGCCTTTAGATTTGAGTGTGAGCGTCAATATTTGTTTGTCTCCTTGTGCTCTGTGATTGGCTGGCCACCAATTAAGGGTGTCCCCAACCTCTGTCAGCTGGGATAGGCTCCAGCACCCCCCGCGTCCCTAGTGAGGATAAAGCGGTTCAGAAAATGAGATGTTTACAGCCAATATGTGGTGTCACTTAGCCCAATGGGAGTATTTTTGTAGTTATCCAAATCTCCACTAGATGGAGGTGTTATCAAAAAAATATCTTAAGGGTAGTCACTGTACTTAATGTTATTTTTTTACTTAAAAAAGTCCTAATTGCAGTAATATGTTGACAACTTGCTCTTACCATGTGGTTAACCACATTTATGTGGTACGGGATACCCCCCATCTTCTCACACAAGGCCATGTTGGTCCTCTCGGGATCTCCGGGGACCAGAACGGGCAAGTCTGGGTCAGCCTACAATGCAAAAACCAACAAATATTAAAAAAAATACTTTGTGTGTTTATTATGTTCTAAACTACAGTTGTTTTTTTGCATGGATATCCATCTTTGCATTCCAGCCTCAGAACCCCAAGCACTCACCGGGTCTAGTCCCCTTTGGATGTCCAAGAGGCCCGCCATGCGGTCGGTGAACCCGGGAGCAAAGTTCTCTGGGTTGATTGCCACGAAACACTGACCCTGTGAAAAACACACACACACAGAAGAACCACAAACACGACGGTTATGAGTTTAGCGACCCAAATGTAAACGGTGTTAGCTCAAATTAGCATTTTCCATCTACGCTTCATCTTGTACAGACGCTCCCCTACATACGAAAAAGTATAAAAAGCACTTTTTCATTAGTTGAAAGTGTTCATAAATTGAAATTGTTCATAAGTTGAAAGTGTTCATATGTTGAAATTGTTCATAAGTTGAAATTGTTCATAAGTTAAAATTGTTCATAAGTTGAAATTGTTCATAAATTGAGATTGTTCTTAAATTGAGATTGTTCTTAAATTGAGATTGTTCTTAAATTGAGATTGTTCTTAAATTGAAATTGTTCATAATTTGAAATTGTTTATAAGTTGAAATTGTTCATAAATTGAGATTGTTCATAAATTGAGATTGTTCATAAATTGAGATTGTTCTTAAGTTGAAATTGTTCATAAATTGAAATTGTTCATAAATTGAGATTGTTCATAAATTGAGATTGTTCATAAATTGAGATTGTTCTTAAGTTGAAATTGTTCTTAAGTTGAAATTGTGCATAAGTTGAAATTGTGCATAAGTTGAAATTGTGCATAAGTTGAAATTGTTCATAAGTTGAAATTGTTCATAAGTTGAAATTGTTCATAAGTTGAGATTGTTCTTAAGTTGAAATTTTTCTTAAGTTAAAATTGTTCTTAAGTTGAAATTGTTCATAAGTTGAAATTGTTCATAAATTGAAATTGTTCATAAGTTGAGATTGTTCTTAAGTTGAAATTGTTCTTAAGGTGAAATTGTTCATAAGTAGAAATTGTTCATAAGTTGAAAGTTCGTAAGTAAGGGAGCGTCTATACTAAAAATGGAGACAAATCTCACCAAAAATTGCACCAAAAATTGCATAACGTACCAGGTCAGCAACACTGTCGGTCACCTTCCACGATCGGATATGTGTGCTGTACTTTGAACCGGCCAGTATACCACAGAAAATCTCCACCATCATTCCCAGTCCGTAACCTTTGTACCCTCCTGGACAATAGTAAGTTAAAAATAGTTTAATGCGCCATATTTTTTTTCCAGTTACCAATAGTAATTGGAGCAGCTAAATGTAAATGAATATGATTATACTCAGTTTAAATGGCAGACCTGTGGCCTCGCTGCCGCCAATTGGGACCAATCCGCCTCCATCCAGAACTTTTTTAGGATCAGGAGTCATCTGGCCCTGAGCATCGCACCCCCAACCCACAGGGATAGTGTCGCCGCGACGATCGTGAAGCTCCACCTGTTGTACGCATCCAGGAAAATTGTAAGACACCATTTTAGATATAATATATAGATTTTTTTTATATAAATGGATTAAAAGAACTGGATTAAAAGCCCTGAATATTCCATTTGTCATAGATCTAAAACAAGGTTTATTTTAGTTTTTTTTAGATATATTTTTAGATTTATCAAAATGATTTTTGAACAAAAAACGCAGAAAAAATGGTTCAAAAAATGACAATTATTGATTTAAAAGGAGGAAAATCAGGAAATTTAATTTACAATTCTAACCATTTATTTTCCATAACGTCTAAAAGTGTCATGGGGGTGCTGGAGCCTATCCCAGCTAATAACCAATCGTAGCTAGGGTTAGGCCAAGGGTGTCAGACTCGGGTTGGTTCGCGGGCCGCTTTAACGTCAACTTGATTTATAATATTAATATATATTTTTTATAAATGGATTAAAAAAACTGGATCAAAATCCCTGAATATTCATTTTTTTTTATAGATCAAAAACAATGTTTATTTTAGCTTTTTTTCCAATACATTTTTAGATTTTACAAAATAATTTTTGAACAAAAAACAGAAAAAAGTGATCAAAAAATGACAATTATTGATTTAAGAGAGGGAAAATCAGGAAATTTAATATACATATATACTCTTCATTTTAATTTGATCCTAAAACATAAAGTCGGCACTCATGATGGACTTTCCCGGGCCGCACAAAATGATGCGGCGGGCCATATTTAGCCCCCGGGCCGCCACTTTGACACACTTGGTCTAAATTACCCGCGAAGTATTACCATACTCACTTTTCCGAGCGCGACGGCAGACGTGGCCATATCCAGGACAAATCCGTCCCCGTCTTTGGACGGCGCCGCGACGCTGATGGGGTTGGTGCCCAAAGTGCACTGCAAACAAAACCTCGGCTCGATATCATAATCACCAAAACAAAATGAAGAGCTCAAGTATATTTACTGACCGCTCTGCCACGGGTGGGGACCACCAGAGGGGACGTATTGGTGAAGGACATTCCCTGCGTATATATATCACAATTGTTAGATAAAAGCCAAAAAGACGGCTTATGGACATTATTCTTCACTTACAATCATGTTTTCCTTCATTGCTCGAATGGCGTAGTGGCCGGCGATGCCATAGTGGTTGGAGCCTTGAACAGAAAAGTCAGATCAACACTTACCGTATTTTCACGACTATAAGGTGCACCGCATTATAAGGCGCACCCTCAATGAATGACAATTTTTCCATATGTAAGGCGCACTGTATTATAGGGCGCACTGAATTATAAGGCGCACCCTCAATGAATGACAGTTTTCCATATATAAGGCGCACTGTATTATAAGGCGCACTGTCTATTTTGGAGAAAATTTAAGACTTTTAAGTGCGCCTCATAGTCGTGAAAATACGGTAATTGCTATTGACTTCCAGGTATGAAGCACTCACTACTTTACAGTCACCTCTAGAGCCAGCCATTGTTAATGTTTTGCATTTTTTTTGCGTAAAATCTTGCAATGGGGGAGGAGCTATATGATGGAAGATTTTGTAAACTAAGATAGCATCTGAAAATGTAACAGTATTGTTTCAGTTCAGGTGTTTGTATTTTTTTAACATCCGACAGTGGTGGTTTTTCGTTTTGGGTTTTCTGTTTTTTTCCATATATAAAGCGCACTGGATTATAAAGCGCACTGGATTATAAGGCGCACTGTCTATTTGGGAGAAAATGTAAGACTTTTAAGTGCGCCTTATAGTCGTGAAAATACGGTACACATGTCTTCTATGTTTCTTTTTGAAGTAGTACTGTACTGACCATGTGCCACCACCCAACCAATGCCAACTTCTTTGGCTTTCTTGATAGCCAAATCCATGCAGAAGTTCCCCACCACGGGCCCCAACAGGTTCTTCCCGTTCACAAGCGCCGTAGCGGGACTCTCCTTATCGACCTCGGGCTCCCCGTCCTTAGCGCAGACTCCCGTCTGAAGGTCTTTTACGTACATATCTGTCAAAAAATGAGAACAACATTCAACAGGGATGTTACTGTGGCTTCATTGACATAGACCAAACTACGGCCCGCGGGCCACATCCGGCCCGTTAGGCTTTTTGATCCGGCCCGCCGACTTTGTCCAAATAATGTTTTTTTTCCCCAAGATGGAGCCATCACACAGAAGCCAGTAGAAGTAGCTCTGTCCACTCTTATTTGTTTTTCGTGTTTTATAGTCCCTCTATCTTTTTTAAAAGACATTTTAATACTTCTTAATAAATTCATTTTTACTTAACTTTGTACTTTATACTTTTTACTTAAAGAGTGATGAATATGTTAATACTTTAATCCTTTTTTTCTGTTTATATTTCATATGTACTGTTAACGGATGCACTTTTTTTATACGTATCGTATTTTGTGCTGACTCCGCCCATCTGTCAAATTTTTAAAGTCAATGTGGCCCACGGGCCAAAAAGTTTGCCCACCCCCTTTAATGAAAGCCCCCCTTGACTGCACAACCAATTTTCCGGTTGAAATCAACTGAAATGCTGTTTATTTATATTTTAAACCACAGAAACGACCCGAGACGGACAGACGAACTCACCCATCCGGTTCAGGCCGTGGCTATAGTGCCCCCTGTGGTCACCCTCCACCAGAACCTGTGCCAGGCTGCAGGCATGATGTTCCTTGCTGCCCACTGCCGTCATGCACTTTTCGATGAAAGTGGTGACCTCCTGCTTGGTAATCAAACACCTAAAACAGAGAAAACAGACACTGAATTTGTATAAAATGTTTTAAGATTATTATTTTAATAAAAAGAACAACATTTATTGAACTAACTAAAAAAATATGTAGAAAAAAACCCTTTGGATGCTCACTTTAAGGGTATTTTCCAAATATTAATTCAACTATAGGGGCTAAAAAAATGACAACTACTATGAAAAAATTTCAAATTCATATTTTGGATTTTATGATCAAGTTTAACAAAGTAACACACCCTGAAAATATCAATTTTTGAAAACCTGAGTCAATTTTACTGCACTATTAGTACCATGCATTACCATTACAAAACATAGATATATGATAAAAAAATGATTTTGAGATGTTCAAATCCAGTAACTGGCGTCCAATCCATTTAAACTAAGAGGGATGCCGAAATCCCAGTTAAAAAAAATTGGACATCTGCAACTATTAGGGAGAAACAGAATGATAACAACAATAACAACAACAAAAAAGGGATTATTTCAATGTATATATAAAAGACCTCCAATTTCTACCACAACATTGCCTTCCAAATTCCAGTTTGTTCTGTTCTCTACATTCCAAATTGCACAAAAACATTCGAACTTTCTCCTTCTTCAATTGGTCGTAAAACCTCTCCCCTCACAGCTGTCACATGCCGGTTCTCCTGATCGCCGTTTTTTCCGTCACGAAGAATGAAGTGAGTCAGTTCAAATACCAACAGTAAAAAAAAAAACGGTGCTATTAAAAACTATTTAACCCGAAAAACCTGCAAGTTCCAGTTTTTCTACTTCCCTATATTGAGAGAATGTTGAAACTTTACGAATCTGCAGAATTAAAACCAGATGTGGATTTCGGTGAAAGTTGGCAATGAGCAATTGAAAAATCGCAAAGTAGAGGTCACCCCATTATAACTTTATTTTTTCTCTTCAGTGTTGTTATAGCAGCAAGATTTTCATATTTTTATGAACTTTAAAAAATACATATATATTTTTAAATTAATAGCGAAAAAAAATTCTCAAAAATACCAAATTTGCAATAAGTAAAGACGCGCAAAATGAGGGATTGCTGTACTTTCTATAGAGGGATGCCAAATAATAACAGAACCTGATGCTTATCATAAATATAAAGATACAAATTTTACTACTATTTAAAAAAGGAAACTTAGATAACAGTAAACCAAGAAATTAGAAGAAAAAAAACATTTTGAAAAGTTGCCACTAAATGAACATATTTTTAATTTTATTTCTATTGTTTATACTTTTTTTTTAAATTTTGAGTTGTTTTGTAATTATTATTATTATTTTTTTCATTTATCTCGGCGGGGATAGAAGACCAATCCTATTTGGATTAGACGTCTATCCTAAATCTTTAAATCATAAAATTGAGTACTATTTTTTATTCATTAGTATTCCACCAATACTTTATCTGGAGTATATTTAAATAGAAATACAGGCATCAAATGGTTAAAATGTAATAGTTTGGTAAACTTAATCCATTTATTAAGTTTATCTCAACAAGATTTTGGACTTCCCAAAAGAGTGGAAACGTGGATTTCAATAGAATAAAAAAAAAAACAAGAATTCTACAAAAAACACAACAAAAATCTGTGTACGTCTAATGTATGTAATACGACCTGTGGAATGAAGTACTTTATTGGGGGGGTGGGATTGGTTTGGGAAGCTAACGCAAAGCAGACCCTCCCAGTGGGGAAATTATGTAACATCTTATATAAGAGAAGAAATCGAATAAAAATAACATAGTTATGATAAACTTTTTTGGGGCTGGTGGGGGGGGGGGGGGGGGGGGGTTATATGCCCTGAGGAGAGGGTGTGTAAAGTCAACTTGCTTAACAGCTAATTATCATTAGCATAACTTCGTTAAAAAGCTATAATAATAAATGGAAAATGAAGTTTTGATCATTTATCATCATAAATACCAAAAAATTTTCCAACTGAAGAAAGTGCATGCTAGCAATGCTAATATATCTTATTTGTGTTAATATGGGCCCTAATGCGGGTCATGTGGGTGTACTAAATAATATGAAACACGGTGCGTCAAGAAGTAATGGAACATCCATTGGCCAGGGGTGTCAAACATACGGCCCGCGGGCCGGATCCGGCCCGTCTGGTGGTTGGATACGGCCCAGGGGAAAAAAGCTGCATTGTATAAAAAAAATATGAATTTTCTTTAAAATGTGTAGTTCTTGTATTATCCGCTAGGGGGCGCAGTGTTTTAGTACGTCCAGACAACATGAATTGACATTTATTTATGTTCTTATGTTATTCTCTTGTTCATAATATATTGTTCATAATGTAAAATAATAAACATTTTGATAATTTACTCATTCTTTGCACTAATTATTAGTATTAGTGACTAATACAAAGGGAAAAAAGTGAGCTTATTGTTAGTTCTATGTCATTTTGCAATGAGTTTACTGGTCCGGCCCACTTGATATAAAATTAAGCTGTATTCGGCCCGCAGACGAGAGGTTTGACACCCCTGCTTTATATAGTAGGTTATAAAATTAGAACAAGGGTCTCATGTGCAAAAGTTTCTGCGTCATAGAGGAAGACGCATGAGCATCAAAATGAAACCTTACACTAACTCTATTGTTTTTAGCATGCAGTAAAAAAAACTACGGGAAGTAAAAAGGGGGAAGTCTTGCATGCCACATTATGAGAAAACACACAGTTTGTTTGACCTTGAAAAGGACAAGAGATTATTTACCTGCTCATGTTGCTTGTCTGGTGTGTGTTGTGTTGTCACAGTCGTCGACGCAAAAGCAAAGAAGAAGAAAGATCGGTTTCTTTGCTTTTGTTCATGTATTCTCTTCACTTGGCTCCAATCGGTTTTTCCAGCCCTGAAAACAGAGGCCACGCCCACCCCGGGGAATGGCTATCATCAGGTATTTGGGAGAGGAGGGCAGAGAGTGCATTTGTGTGGGGGTGTGTCACAAGTAGGCGGGGTTTGTTTATTACAAGGGAGGGCCTGTGGGGTGCTGGAGTTATGTAACCTTGTGCTGTATTTTATTGATAAGAGGACACTACTTCCTTCATGAGTGTCAAGAAGTGGAACAGACAACTTCCGTTTTTCGACCCTCGTATAATTGTTAAAGAAAATGAAGAACATTAACTGATAATTGCACACATAGTGTATTTTTTTATATAAAGTTAATATGTACAATTCTGATCCTAATTCTGCATTTTGTAAAAGTTTTTCATCACAAACTTTGGCAGTAAAGTTTAAAAACGAAAATTTTGTCGCCATCCGGTGGTCATTGGACGAAATACACCCTGTAAAAATCTTGTGCTGTGAGTTGACTGTAAATGATCATGTTTTATGTTTCATTTTTTTAATGATTTTTATTTTATGTTAATTATAAACGAAAATTTTGTCGCCATCCAGTGGCCATCAGACAAATTACACCCTTTTAAATCTTGTGCTGTGAGTTGACTGTAAATGATCATGATTTGTTTTTTTTTTTTAATGATGTACTATATATTAATTATAAACGAAAATTTGGTCTCCGCCCGGTGGTCATTATCCGAATTACACCCTGTTAAATCTGTGAGTTGACTGTGAACGATCATGATTTATGTTTTATTTTTTTATGATGTACTGTATATCAAGTATATTAACACAAATACATGTATTCTTATACTTCTGCTATTTTATACATTTATATCGAGTTTCAGTACTTATGTGTGCACTTTAAAGTGAAACTTTAAATCTCATTGTAGTGGTACAATGACAATAAAGGCATTCAATTCATTTCATTTATGTTTAGAATTTTGCATGTTCTCTCTGTGCTTGCATGGATTTTTTTTCCCTCCCACATTCCGAAAAGAGACGCATGTTAGCTTCCCCGAAGTCTCGAAATAGTCCGTAGGAATTTGCGTGAGCGTGACTGTGCGTTGCAAATTGAACTCAAAGCCAACCAGTTAATATTTAAATAAATATACAGCAAGGGGGAGGGGTCAGAGGTCAAGTACTAATGGTGATTTTTAAAAAGAGAAGGCAGGCAGCATTTTTTGAAGCATTTGATGCATTTAAACAGAGCTTAACTTCTTTAGTTTGAGATTTTCTTGTTTGGGGTGTCTTGTTGATGAGGAAAAATTGATTTAATAAGAGTAGAAAATTAAAGTGCAAGTATAAATGTCACATGAACAATAAGAGTACTTGTACGGCTACTCGAAATGAATAGGTCCTTTCATGAATCAGAGGAAGAATTCCAACATCTTATTGGTTAAAGAATAAGACCATGAACTTTTCAAATGTGTGTTCATTTAAAAAAACATCTACATGAAGTTAAATTAAGCAATTCCATCCAGTGAAAATAATATAAATTGAACGACGAGTTACTTTTTCTTACTGTAAAACTAACTACTCGACATGTTTTTAGTATAATTTTTTTGAATGTCTTATTCGGAATACACCACTAGAGGGCACTAAATGAGCCAGATATGAATTATCATTAAGTCATTTAACACGGGCCACATATGAATTACGTATTATTAAGTCGTTTCCTGAATACAATATAATAGTAGCACAGTGTAACTTATACTATGCTACGTTATATTGTAACTCGTAAATCACCGTCATAATAATAATATAATACGTAATTGACGGTGATTTACGAGTTGGGTAATTATAATGAAGTGGAAATACAAATCAAAGAGTGACTCATGTACCAGCGATTTTAAATCCATTCATAACAATTCTAGTTGGAGGAATACACAAGGAGTTTGAAAAGAAACAAAAACGCTTAACTTTTACTCACCTGTGAGTTACGAACGGGCCTCCTCACGTTCTTTTTTCTTCTCATTCTACCCGAATTGTGGTGCCTTTTGGGTGCCATATTGTCATTTGTTAAGTCAACAACATTTAAAAAAAACTACCTGCATTAAACAATTTCGCTCGAATAAATATACTATATAAGATTAGATCTTGAAAGGTATAATCTTTCACGTAGGTTACTGGTAGACACATTAAAAAGTTGTTTTTCAAATATTTTCATAGCCTGAACGAGTGGTTGAAAAGGCGGAAATTGCGTCATCATTAGGCAGCAAGAGCGGAAGTCAAATAAAAGCTGTCGGTTTAAAATTTGTTATTTATGAGTTGCTTAATTTATTGTCCGAAGAATAGTATTTAAAGTATTTATATAGGCCGCCTCGTAAAAAAACACAAAAAACAAGAAAAACAAGACTTTTTATGGTGGCCCCGAGGCCAATACACGTTGCTTCATAAACCCCGACGATGCCGGAAGTCAGCCCCGTTGCACAATGTTGTTGTTTAAATAAAGTAAAATATCTTACTATTATCAAACTATTATTTCGTTATTATTTTCTGGACTATAAGTCTGTTTTTCCCAGCAATATTATTTGCATATTACATACGATTTAAAATTTTCTGTTTTATAAATAAAGTTAATTTCTGTCATTGACCCTTTTTTTTTTGCTGATGTAAATACGACAAGTCCTAAATATCTAACCCGCACTTTACCCAATAACACCCATGAGCAAGATTTGAACTCGCTCCCTCCCTTGCCAGCTGCAAGCCTGTAATTCACCCCCGGCCAAACATCTGCAACAATTTTTCCCAGCTAGACCACAAAAGAGCAAAATAGAAAGTTGGAGGCCCAAAACTGTCAATTTCCTGTGTATAAATAAAGAAACCGGACTGGGAGAAGGTGGTTAATATGAGGGTAACATCTAAAATTTTGCTAGGTCGGAAGTGGACGACACGCATATTAAAGCATTGCAAAAGTGGGTAAAAAAAAAAAATTACATTACAATAATAATTTGACTTTTTGAGAAAAGTCCACTTCATTTAAATGTGTTACCGTTTGGTCCACATGCTGCATGTTGTACATATAATCTAAATATATATATTTTGGGAGATTAAAGGGTAGTTAGAAGGGACCCGCCTGTAAATTAAAACCTCCAAGGTACTGTGTAAGTACAAGTTTAAATACAGGGTGGAAATGTACTGTCAAAACCACAAGAACACAGCCTTTACAATTACATGAAGTCCACTGCATGTAGCAAAAAAACATCAAGTTTAAAAGTAGAAAATAATAATAATGGATTTCCAACATTTTTACCAGCATAATGCTGCAGTCAGTAAATTTATTTTGTTCAAGAAAAAGAAAAAAAGGATGCATATAGAATATTCCAGATAGATTTACAAGACTTTAAGGGTAAATTAAAGCATTAAAATGTAAATAAAAATGTATATCTGTTTTTTGTGGGCATTTTTAACAATATTTTTCAGTATAAAGTTTATAGGCATTTTCTTATTTATGTTTTAGTTCATGTAAAGTATATTTAATCACATTGAATACATTTAATAATTTGATTTAGTAATTCATTTATCATTTAGTAATTTACTGTTTAGCCAAGCTAGCCTAGCATTTGTCTGTTTGAGATGTGGGAGGAAAATAAAGTACCCGGAAAAAAACCCACACTAGCAGGAATTCCCAAACCTGGGATCAAACCCTCGATCCCAAAACTGTGAGGCCAACATATTAACCACTATTCCAAATTGAATTGTTCAATTTAAACAAAATTCCATGCACTATGAAATATTGTCTTTCCCTTTAAGCCAAATAAAGTATTTTTTTGTAGATAAGGGGGTGTATAAATATAATAAATACTAAAAAAAACAAGTACATGCTTAAAGAACCGCAAATGCAAAGTGCGCCGTGGCGTCGCGTGGTATCAATTTGGCCGAAAAGCGGAATTAGGGGATTTAGTACCGTCCGTCTACCAGTTGAAGAGGTTCAAGAAGTTCTGTAGGCCGTCTTCACCGAGAAAGTCGAAGGATCCTTGGGAGGAACCCAAGTGGATCAGCAGGAGAACCAGCAGGACTACAGCCAGGAGAGGGATGAGCAGATTCCAGCCAGCTGCCAGGATGTTGTACCACTTGGCTTTATCTGAGCACTCCTGGGCCAATTGCAGGTTGCCTTGGGTCTTCTGGTCTCGGGCCTTGTAATGTGAAACAATGGTTATTTGAACTGAACTTTGGCTGGAATAAAATAAGTATAACAACAACAAAAGTATAACAAAAGTACCATATATGTGCTTTAATGAAGTGTTAAGTTGTCAGGTTACTTTTGTTTTAAGGACAGATTGGGTAGGTGTGGGTTTAAGATGAAAAATAGGCTTTTGGGATGATAGCTAAAGGCTAAAGGCTAACGGCTAGAGGCTAAATGGATTCAAAGAACTGTATCAAAAGCCCTGAATATTCAGATTTTTACAGATCTAAAACAATGTTTATTTTAGCTTTTTTATATATATTTATTTTAGCTTTTTTATATATATTTTTTAGATTTTACAAATTATTTTCAACTAAAAACACAGAAAAATGGATTTAAAAAATGACAATTATTGATTTAAAAGCTGTTAGTTGCCATGTTGTTTTAAAACATGTTTTTTGTATTCAAATGTCTTAAATGTTTCAAGATAAATTTTGCTTTTTGGGCTTATGGCAAGGAAAAAAATTGAAAATATTGTATAGATAGCATTACCACTGGAAAAAAATCATATTTATTAACATGAATATGAATATATTCATGAATACGTGCACTCTCTTATTAAAATAAGCCAAAATTCGACTCAGTTTTTATTGAAAACTACTACTGAGATTGTCCTCCAGTCTTACTAAGTCCTGGTCTTCAATTTCCGCCCAAAAAAACTCTCCAATCATAAAACCACTACCCTTCTAAAGCATCTCAGGTTCAAGTCTATCCCAGCTGTTTGCTTTTGTATCCACCCATCCTTCTTCTTCCCTCTCTAATTTCTCTCGTTTATGCACTCGCCCACGAAGAACATGGCAATTACGCCATTTTTAACCTCCCGCCATCTTTAATTAGGGAGGGCTCTAAAAACCCTTGGTTTGAAAACCTGTCTTGCCTGGAAATGGACTTTCTGGTACCTACCAGGACGAAAATTATCATTTGTAGCATATTTTTTGGAAGTTTACCTCAAAGGTCAAAGGTCAGATGCAACAAATAGATATATTTTTCTTACCTTGATAGAGTAGAGAAGAGCCATGAATCCCAAACAACAGAAGTTGACGTACAAAGTGTTGCATAGGGACCAAAAGATGTAGTCTCGAGGAGGTTCCTGGCCCAGGTGACCCATGTTGACCACCGTAGGGCCCGCCGGTTTACGGGCGGACTTGCAATTGGTCAACGGGGTACAGTCGGAAGGGAAGTTGTAGGCGTAGTTGTAGGAATGGTTGTCCATGGTTCGATCTGATCCGATCACAATTTGTCGTTCGAGTGTCCGAGGTTTGGTTTTGGGGGTGGAGCTATTTGGAAGTGGAGGTTTATATGGGATCCTTGGAAAGGGGGAGGAGACTAAGGGTCTGTCATTATGTGGTCGGCTTGACGGGCTAAAATAAGCAGCGGGGAAAATGGTAAGGTTAACTCATTGGCGGCCATTGATGATGCTGGAACATCAAGAATCCCAAAAATAATTAAAAATTCAAATAGCATCTTACCTTTAATTGATGAAAGCCAGTTTGGGGGCAGAGCAAATTTGATGATGGCCCGGATGGGAAATTTGACTCAAAAGAGAAATCTACCAGCATATCGAATGAGGAGGATCTAAAAACACATATATAAAGAATTAAATATGTTTTGACAGTTTGTATTTAATGAGAGTCACAGGCTGGATGACGTGTTGATATCTAAACAAACAAGAAAAGAAATAAATTAAAAGAAAGAAAGTGTAGCAACACTGACTCCTATTGGTTGATGTCTGCAAATGCATTTATTTCCTATTTGATTTTTTTTGTTTGGGTGGGAAACGCGAACTACAACGTCGCGGGATGAATATTTAAATATGTTTTAACGATAAAATAAATTTCAAGATAAATTTCATCGAAAAAATCTAACTAGCAGAGGATGGTTTCGATCCATCGACCTCTGGGTTATGGGCCCAGCACGCTTCCGCTGCGCCACTCTGCTAGACGATACAACAACAGACGTCAAAACGGTATTTCACCTATATTCCAAACACATGCATGATGAGTTGGTCAAACACGAAAATCACCTTCTTGCCACTCCCACAACAAACACTTTCCGAATACAGGACGTAGAAAGTTTTGCAAGTCACTATCACCAGGAAATGCTAGCAAATTCACATTATTTTATTTGTTGGTTAACCATAACTGGATGAATTACTACTAACTTCTTTATTATTTTGACTCTAATATTGTGCTTTTCATTCATACAATATTTCCGAACTACCATGTGCGATGATTTCTCTTAAGATTTTAGGATTTTAAGATTAAATAGACCTATATATACACATAGAACTACATATATATCTCTATAAATACATATAGATCTACATATATATCTCTATATATCTATCTCTCTAGCTCTCTAGCTTTCATATATATAGATCTATCTAGCTATCTAGCTAGCTATCTAGCTATCTAGCTAGCTATCTAGCTATCTAGCTAGCTATCTAGCTATCTAGCTAGCTATCTAGCTATCTAGCTATCTAGCTAGCTATCTAGCTATCTATCTAGCTATCTAGCTATCTATCTAGCTATCTAGCTATCTAGCTAGCTATCTATCTAGCTATCTAGCTAGCTATCTAGCTATCTATCTAGCTATCTAGCTAGCTATCTAGCTAGCTATCTAGCTATCTAGCTAGCTATCTAGCTAGCTATCTATCTATCTATCTATCTATCTATCTATCTATCTATCTATCTATCTATCTATCTATCTATCTATCTATCTATCTATCTATCTATCTATCTATCTATCTATCTATCTATCTATCTATCTATCTATCTATCTATCTATATATATATATATATATATATATATATATATATATATATATATATATATATATATATATATATATATATATATACACACACACATACATATTGACACACACACATATACACACATATACACACACATATACACACACACATATACATACACACACACATATACACACACATATATACACACACACATATATACACACACACATATATACATACGCACACATATACATACGCACTAAATCTCACCTTGATAGAGTAGAAGGGTTGCCCAAGTGGAAAAAGGAGAAAAGGGAGCAAATAATGTGGTCCCACGGCATTGTAAAGTTGTGTGTGCTGGAACACCGCTGACAGTTTAAAATCGGTACCACCTCAGATTGGTTGCTGCTTTCTCAGTATTAAACAAAACAAAAAAATTCAACTCTCTTTATATACACACCCTCACCACACCTATCAGGGTGGATTAAGGTGTCTTGATTTGTATTGCATTTGCATTGTACTTTATACTTTGGCTTTGTTGTTCTGCAGCTTCTGAGACTGACCTGTATAACTTGTTTGTATCTTTTTTTTGTTACGACAACATTACAACATTTTCAAGGATGAACAAAATTTTGCAAAACTTATTCCATCAAATCTAATTTCACGACTATAAGGCGCACTTAAAAGTCTTAAATTTTCTCAAAAATATTCAGACAGTGCGCCTTACAATCCAGTGCGCCTTATATATGGGATAAAACAGAAAAACCAAAGAGGAAAAACCACCACTGTCGGATATTAAAAAAAACACAAACGCCTGAACTGAAACAATACTGTTAAATATGCAGATGCCATCTTAGTTTACAAAATCTTCCATCATATAGCTCCTACCCCACTGCAAGTTTTTATCCCAAAAAATCCAAAACATCAACAATGGCTGGCTCTAGAGGTGACTGTAAAGTAGTGAGTGCTGCATACCTGGAAGTCAATAGCAATTAGCGTATTTTCACCACTATAAGGCGCACTTAAGTCTTAAATTTTCTCCAAAATAGACAGTGCGTTTATTTAAAAAAAAATGCATAAAAATGAGATTTCATTCTTAATCATTCATTGGCTTTTTTGTTATTTAAACTATGAATATTCAGTAAAATGTAAAATTCTTTTCAATTGTCCACAAAACAAAAACATAATTACCCTATCTATCTTTCATTGTCATTGACATGAAATAATAAACTGAAAATTTTGTTCCATTAATGAATTTTATCTACAAAATTCAAGTTTTTTTTTTACAAGTTTTTCTTTGGTATTCTACAGAAGCAAAATCCGAAATGTTACTAATAAAAAAAATAGTATCAAGCCACTGTATAGCATTTATGAATTATTATTTTATTTAATCAATATTTGTTACACTGAACAAAAAATATGAGCATATTGATAGCAAAGGGAAAACTAGACAATCTTTTTTGAATGAAAACCTTAAATTTAGCATCCTTGTTTTTAAATGGACCTAAAAAAATAAATACAGTACTACCTCATTTAACGCGGTTAATTGGTTTCAAGACCATCCGAGTTTTTAAAGATCATTTTTTTAATGAAAATGTTCATGACTTACATAAGGCACACCGCTATGATCTCATTTTAATTTTCTCCACACCCAAAAATCATTATAAACCGTGACTAACAAAAGCAACTATTCAAAACAGAGATAATAAGATAAGATATTTTTCTAGAGCAGAAAAAATAGGTTTGTACTTGTGATCTTTGTGTGTAGCTTTGTTAGCATTTTCTGGGGATTCGATTTAGTTGCTTCATTGTTCGAGTTATGAACTGCCGGCTGGGAATGTCGTTACATCTTGGACGAAGCGGCAATGGCTGTTGCGTTCGGACGACTGTAGACGTGAACAGCGTCCTAAAAGAGACATGAAAAACAAGTTGTAAAAGCCACTGTTTCATTCTCAGCGTGGTAATTACAAGAAATGTCAACATTCCAAAAGCTTTACAAAATATGACCTAGGAAATAAATGCGCTGTAGGGAATTCTGAAAATACAGTGTTCCCTCGCTTATCGCGGTTAATGGGGACCCCACGCAATAGCTGCGTTTCCGCGAAGTAGGCGTGCCCCTTCAAAAATGCTTAAAGAAACGTATAACACGTGCACAAAAGCACCACCAGGCAAAAACATCATAGTAGTCCGGATGGAGGATCTTCTGCAGTTTTTTTGCACGTAAGAAACATCGTTATAGGGAGTTGTGAACATTTTTGGGTGGTGAAGATGCGCCTGTAAACAGCCATGACGTCATCAATGCCATTCCTGAACTCTCACCATGTTGTTGACCATTTCTTTGGCCTTTTTTTGATGCAATTACTAATTCTTATTGAATATTTTGTTTCCACCTCTTGTAAAATGATGTCATTTGTAATTTTAACTTAATATCTTTACATTTTTTATTTTTATTTTTCCTGAAAAAAATCAGCGAAGCTCTGAGTCCGCGATAGCTGAAGCGTGATGTAGCGAGGGAACACTGTATTTCTCGCATAAGCCATATTTGGTGCTAGAAAATGATAATCAAGTTTATGTCACAAAAAAATATTTTCACATCTATGAATGAAAATTCAAGAAAAAAAATGTATTTTATCTAGTAATGGGTGGTGATTTTTCTTTAGATTTTCGAATTCTGATGATATTTACCGTATTTCTCGCATTTAAGCCATATTTGGCGCCCAAAAATGACTGAATCAAGGTTATGCCACAAAAAATATTTTCACATCTACGAATGAAAATCAAGAAAAAAATGTATCTTACCTAGTAACAGTGATTTTTCTGAATATTTTAGAATTCTCAAAATATTTACAATATTTCTCGCATATAAGCCGAATTTGGCGCTAGAAAATGACTGAATCAAGTTATACCACAAAACATTTTCACAACTATTAACTGATTAATTTAATAGTTACGCCATAACAATTATTTACACATCTATGAAAAGCATTGTTTTTTATAATAACCCATAAAACATAAAAACTCTCACAGTAAACAAGCAAAACTAGTTTTACCTGCTCCGGTTCTTGCAAATTATACTTATTGAGATATTTCTGGACCATGTTTGCGTAGTCTGGATGGACGGCCTTTAGGTTTTCTACCTGAAAAATGAAATTATAAAGAGCAGCGTTCACAAAATTATATTTCGAAACAGAAGAAAGAAAACGTCAATTTAGAATTTTTTCAGCCTTAGTCCAGTGGTGTCAAACATAAGGCCCGCGGACCGGATCCGGCCCGTCGGGTGGTTTGGTACGGCCCGGCGAAGAAAGCTGCATTTACATAAAAATATATGATTTTTTTAAAAAAAAATTGTAGTTCTTGTATTATCCGCTAGGGGCGCAGTGTTTTAGAACGTGCAGACAACATGAATTGACATTTATTTATGTTCTTATGTTATTCTCTTGTTCATAATATATTGTTCATAATGTAAAAGGGAAATTCTGTTAATAAACATTTTGATAATTTACTCATTCTTGGCACTAATTATTAGTATTAGTGACTAATACAAAGTTTGACACCCCTGGCTTAGTCAGTCATTTCTTGTTAGCGTGCACTAACCATGCGATTCTGGATGAAGAGTTGCGCCCCCTTCAGGGCGCCCGCCATGTTTTCACAGAGCCTCTGACGCTCGTCGTCGTTGAGCACCTCAGTGTAAAAGGTGCGGACCTGCCCAAGAGACACAAGCTTGTTAATAAAGCAAGTAAAGAGTGACAGTACTGTATTTTCTCGCATATAGGCCGTATTTGTCGCAAAAACAGACTAAATCAAGGCTATGGACACAGTAACACAGGTGTCAAAGTGGCGGCCCAGGGGCCAAATCTGGCCCGTCGCATCATTTTGTGTGGCCCGGGAAAGTAAATCAGGAGTGCTGACTTTCTGTTTTAGGATCAAATTAAAATATAAAGTATAGAAGTGTATAAAATTTCATGATTTTGCCTCTTTTAAATCAATAATTGTCATTTTTTATCATTTTTTTCTGTGATTTTAGTTCAAAAATCATTTTGTAAAATCTAAAAATACATTTAAAAAAAGCTAAAATAAACTTTAGATTTATAAAAACGTTAGATCTATAAAAAACTGAATATTCAGGGATTTTAATCCAGTTCCTTTAATCCATTTATAAAAATAAAAAAAATGTGTTTTAAGTTCAAAAATCATTTTTTAAAATCTAAAAATATATTTTAAAAAAAAGCTAAAACAAACATTGATTTAGATCTATAAAAAAACTGAATATTCAAGGCTTTTAATCCAGTTCCTTTAATCCAATTTAAAAAGAAATCTAAATATTATATCTAAAACTGTCCGGGCCACGTGACATCAAGTTGACATTAAAGCGGCCCGCGAACCAACCAGAGTCTGAAGCCCTTGCAGTAACATTTGTACTACGAGTATCTAATACGAGAAAAATTATAAAATTCAACTATTTGAAGGCAATTTTAAGGGGACGGCTTATACGAGAGTAAATATGGCACTTTGGCCAAAATCTCACCTGGGTGACATTATCTTCATCATCGCTGTTGTAACGTGCCACATCGGCGGAGACCTTAAAGCGCGATTCCACAAAGTGAGGCTGAGTCTCCGGTGCGCTGAAGCTGTTGGGAAAATAGTTTGGAGCGCCACCTGGAATAGACCAACCAATAATCATGTAAAAAAATGGCCAAAAATCATCTGTCAAACATCATATGTGTAATAAGACTCCAAAGCGGAACCTATAATTATCTTTCCACAACTTCTGCGATATGATGATGTCAGCATGACAATATAGTTTAGGCAGGTAGTAATTGTGCTTGGACTTGGGATGGCGCTGTTTCCCCAAGTCAAATTCCATATAAAAAAATACTATAAAATAGTAAGGAACATTTATTTTCCCATCTATGAATAAAATTCAAGAAAAACAACAACACACTTCCAGCCTATCAAAACCTTGAATATGGCTGTAAAAATTGTGAATCAGGGGCGGCTTATACGAGAGAAATTGTAAAATTAAAGGATTTTAAGGCAATTTTAGGGGGTGCGGTTTATACGTGGATGCGGCTTATATGCGAGAAAATACAGTATTTATTGTAATGTAGGTAATAGCAGTGTATACATGGCAATAATAGACAAACATAGGAAATTTTGAAAGTACTTGGCCTGACCTTGGTTGTCGAACATGCACATTGGGCCGTCGCGTTGGTAGTTGGCCACGCGGGTTCGGAAGGGGCAGTTGACGGGGATCTGTAGGTAGTTGGCGCCAAGTCGGTGCCGCTGGGTGTCCGGGTAGGAGAAGAGGCGGCCCTGAGGTTGGGGAGAATTGGCCATGGGAGCCAATGAATAGCTGGATTGGTTGTCTCCATGTAAAGATGCACCAAAGATGGTGCTTGGATGTTTGGTCGCCGGTCTTATGGTGATAGAGTATACTGTTGAAACCAGCTCTCAAAATTATATTCATAAGAGAGATTTTAATATCTAGGTACAGTTTAATATCTAAGTACAGTTGAAACCAGCTCTCAAAATTATATTCATGAGTTTAATATCTAAATATCTAAGTGCTGTTTAATATCCAAGTACTGTTTAATATCCAAGTACTGTTTAATATCCAAGTACTGTTTAATATCCAAGTACTGTTTAATATCCAAGTACTGTTTAATATCAAAGTACTGTTTAATATCTAAGTACTGTTTAATATCTAAGTACTGTTTAATATCTAAGTACTGTTTAATGTCTAAGTACTGTTTAATGTCTAAGTACTGTTTAATATCTAAGTACTGTTTAATATCTAAGTACTGTTTAATATCTAAGTACTTTTTAATATCTAAGTACTGTTGAAACCAGCTCTCAAAATTATATTCATGAGAGTTTAATATCTAAATATCTACTGTTGATTCATGAGAGTTTAATATCTAAGTACTGTTTAATATCTAACAACTGTTGAAAACAGTAGATATTTAGATATTAAACTCTCTCTCTTAGATATTAAACTCTCTCTCATGAGTACAATTTTGAGAGCTGGTTTCAACAGTAAATTCCCTGTCACCATTTGACCGGCGACCAAAAGACCGGCGACCAAACGTCCGGTCACGTTTAAAGATAGAAATAAGTGAGCCTAGGGTTTTATTTTCTTTTACCTGCAGCATCTTGTCGGGACTAGCCTCGATACCCGGTGGCATGTTGCTAGGGTCAAAAGCTAGCTGCTCAACTTCGGCAAAGTAGTTGACCGGGTTCCTGTTCAGGACCATTTTGCCCACAGGGATAAGTGGGAATTCTTTATGGGACCAAACCTGAAGGAGAAAGAGAGAATACATACTTGACTTTGGAGGTTCCACATAGTCAAATGAAAATACTTTGGTACCTTGGTGAGGTCAAACGGGTTGAACTGGAATTTCTCAGCTTCCTCAAAAGTCATGACTTGAATGAAGAAAGACCATGATGGGAAATTGCCATCGGCAATGGCATTGAACAAGTCTCCGATGGCGTAGTCTGGATTGGTGGAAGCCAGCCGCTCCGCTTCCTCCACAGGCATATTTTTGATTCCCTGGTCCGTCTGAAATGTGTTAAGTTACCACCGTGGTCGTTAGTCTTTATGGGAAAACTGACTTTCATAACACAGCTACCGTATTTTCACGACTATAAGGTGCACTTAAAAGTCTTACATTTTCTCCAAAATAGACAGTGCGCCTTCTAATACAGTGCGCCTTATATATGGAAAAAACAGAAAACCAAAAACGAAAAAACACTACTGTTTGATATTAAAAAAACACAAACGCCTGAACTGAAACAATACTGTTAAATATGCAGATGCCATCTTAGTTTACAAAATCTTCCATCATATAGCTCCTCCCCCACTGCAAGATTTTATACAAAAAAATACAAAACATCAACAAAGGCTGGCTCTAGAGGTGACTGTGAAGTAGTGAGTGCTTCATACCTGGAAGTCAATAGCAATTACCGTATTTTCACCACTATATGGCGCACTTAAGTCTTAAATTTTCTCCAAAATAGACAGTGCGCCCTATAATACAGTGCACCTTATAATGCAGTGCGCCTTATAATGCAGTGCGCCTTATAATACAGTGCGTCTTATAATACAGTGCGTCTTATAATACAGTGCGTCTTATAATATGGAAAAAAATGTCATTCATTGAGGGTGCGCCTTATAATGCGGTGCGCCTTATAGTCGTGAAAGAGGCGTAAAAATAACCTTGAAGTGGAATTTGCAGTAGACGGGTTCTCCGTCGGAATTGATCAGCTTAAAAGTATGCGAGCCGTAGCCGTTCATGTGGCGGAAGCCGTCCGGCAAACCACGGTCGCTGAATAGGAAGGAAACCTGTGTGTTTAAATAAAGGAAGAATTAAACAGAAAATGAGAAATGTGGGGTTTCACAACAATTTTTGCATTTAAGGGTAAATATGGCTGACCTGATGTAGACACTCAGGTCTGAGGCTCCAGAAATCCCAAACCATGTCTGGATCCTTCATGTGGGTTTGAGGATTGCGCTTCTGTGAGTGGATGAAAGACGGGAACTGCAAAAAAGGGACAAAATGTGAGTTAGTGGCTTATTACTTGTTCACTATGAAGGAAAATTGGTAACCAATTTTCAAAATTAAAGTTAAAATTTGACAAAAATTCAGTTTTGAAATTGCAAGATTAAGATAAAAACGATATAGTCGAAGTACCATATTTTGCCGTTTAATATACCCCCCCAATTAATCTAGCCGGGTATATTAAATGGCAGGGGTATATTAAATGGCACACAAACGGGAAGGTACATTTTTTTCCATATATAAAGCACACTGAATTAAAAGTCTATTTTGGAGAAAACTTAACTTTTAAGTGCGCCTTATAGTCATGAAAATACGGTAATAATAATCATATTCCAAGTGAAACCCACTGCTCATGCCAGATATGGGCAAACTACGGCCCGCGGGCCACATCCGGTTCGTTAGGCTTTTTAATCCGGCCCGCCGACGCTGTCCAAATAATATTTTATTTATTTTTGTATTCTATTTTATTTCCTCCACAAGATGGCGCTGTCACACGGAACCGTGGCAGTAGCTCTGTCCACTCTTATTTGTTTTTGGTGTTTTACAGCCCTTCTATCTTTTTTTAAATGACATTCAAATATTTCTTAATACATTCCTTTTGACTTGACTTTGTACTTTATACATTTTACTTTAATGATGAGTGATGAGTATGTTAATACTTTAGTCCCTTTTTCCTGTTTATGTTTCATATGTACTGTTAACGGATGCACTTTTTTATATGTATCATATCTTGTGCTGACCCCGCCCATCTGTCAAAAATTTTAAAGTCAATGTGTCCCTCGGGCCCAAAAGTTTGCCCACCCCTGACTCATGCTACGACTCACCAGCATGGTGTCCCTGATGAAAAAAATGGGTGTGTTATTGCCCGTCAAATCCCAGTTGCCCTCTTCTGAGTAAAACTTGACGGCGAAGCCTCGAGGGTCTCGCACTGTATCCGCTGACCCGGATTCCCCCGCTGGAACACAGTGGAATTTGACATTAAGTATAACATCACAGAACAGAGACTAATAAAAGTGAACATCCATTAACGTTAACTCTGATATTGCATGCTTACCCACGGTGGAAAATCGGACAGCTACGGGTGTCACTTTGCCCACATGCTCAAAAACCTTGGCCTTGCAATAGCGGCTGATGTCATGGGTTACCTCGAAGTGGCCAAATGCTCCTGTATATCAAAAATATTTTTTTGCGTCTTATTTTGGTGGACTATGACACGATTAATTCTGAATATTTGGTGTCCGTTTGAACTTTGAGGGACAGTTGAAGACCTCACCAGCTCCTTTGGCGTGCACTACTCGCTCGGGGATGCGCTCGCGGTCAAAGTGGGCCATCTCGTCGGTGAAGACTACATCCTGGACCAGAAGGGGGCCCCTGGACCCGGCCGTCTGGACGTTCAACTTGTCCCCGATTGGATGGCCTGCTCCTGTGGTTAGCTGATTTGGGTTCTGCAGCACATAACAAAGAGGAGGAGCTTAAATCTTTCAGGGATAGTGGGCTCTATAGTGGACAGACATTTAAAAAAATAGTGTGTATTATATGTATTATAAATTATATGAAAAAATTGTGTATACTATTTATATTATAAATTATTTTAAAAAAATAGTGTGCATATTATATGTATTATAAATTATTTAAAAAATAGTGTATAGTATATTTATTATAAATTATTTTTTAAAAAAAGTGTTATGCATTACAAATTATTATATATTTTTTTTAATCTCATCTCATTTTATGAACCGCAGTGACTACCCTTAAAATCTTTTTTGTTTGTAACACCCCATCTAGTGGAGAAAATGATAACTGCAAAAAATGCTCATGATAGACAATTTAAAAAGTGTATATTATATGTATTATAAATTATTATAAAAAAAGTGTATATTATATGTATTAGAAATTATTTTTAACAAGTGTGTATATTATAGCCATTACAAATGATGTTTTCATCTCATTTTATAAACAGCAGTGACTACTCTTAAAATCTTTTTTGGTTTGTAACACCACCACCTAGTGGAGATAGGGAAAACTGCAAACATATCTCAAGGGTCTTATTGACACCACATCATGGTTGTAAACATCTCGTTTCTCATCTCAGTTTCTGAACCACTTTGTCCTCACTGGGCTAGCAGGGGGAGGGTGGTGCTGGAGCCCATCCCAGATGGCTTCAGGTCATAGGTGGGGGACAACCTGAATTGGTGGCCAAATAAGCACAGGGCACAAGGAGACAAACAAATATTGACGCCCACACTCGAACCTAGGGTCCTTTAAAGTGTCCAATTACCCTACAATGGGTGACTTTGGAATGTGGGAGAAAACCGGATTGACCGGAAAAAATCCGCAGGACAAGGGAGAACATGCTAAATCCTCACAGGTGGACCAACCTGGATTGAAAACCAGATCTTCCACTATATTTTTAGTAATCAATAGCGATTTTTTTCAGGTGCTCAAATAAGAATTGCCTGTTTGCCCCATTTACATAACGGTCAAGGTTCGAGTCCCACAATAATTACACTTGTAGTCTGGATTATGACCTACCAATGATTTGCACCACATTCGTGAAAAAAATATTTTCAATTGCATATTGTAGTATACTAAATCCTTGAGGCAATATATAGAAATTATCATCAACATTACACGACAAGAGATAATAGCAGTCAACAATTTTCGATAATTGCCAAGTATGCAAACTATTTTGAACTAGCCTGATAACAATTAGCAAATTATCTTTAAATGACCCTTCACCCATTTCCAAATGCTACGAACCTGAAGGTTTCTACTTTGCTTCCATGTCTTCATTTGATCCGTTGCTTTGTCTCGGTTGTCTGCCATTTTGACAAGAAAGCACCAGAAGTGTTGAAAGTGAGACAAATGCCGCAATGTTGTGTTACGTTTTCGTACTATCTTGATTTATAACATTTTACTTCCGGACTTTGCTCATTGTCCCGCCCACTCAATCGTTCTCTTCTTCTATTGGCTGTTGCTGACCTACTTTTATTTAGAAAAAACAAAAAAACAAATAGTTAGCCAAATATGGCATTATTGACGTGACCCACCATGAACTTCCGTGACTTTAATAAATGATTAGTCTTAAATTCTATTGTTTTCTATGGAAGCGTACTGCACTCTACGGAATTTCTGAATAATACTAAAAACGTATTTTATCTATCCTTTAACCCTTTACAAACCAAGTAAAGTTTGGTTAAAAATAAATAAATAAATGTAATAATTGTCACTATCTTTTGGACTATTTTATTTAATTATAAATACAATTATAGATTACTAATATGCGAAATAAGGCAAAATTAATTAAAATAAAATGTAGCCAACTCTTGTCATTATATATAAAGTAAATATTTTCATAGAATGTACTATTTAGTTCACTGCAAATAACAATTTAGAGCTAACATTGCTAGCTAGAAAGCTAAATGCTTTGAAATGATTGTTTAAAACCATTCAAAACCATCATGTCCATTTTTTTCTAAATCCACAAAAATTGGTTGAAATTTAAGCAGAAAAAAATGTTAAAAGTTAAATGATTAAAGTAACATTATCAAACAGCATCATGACACAATAACTAACTAGCTAAAATAGCTTAAAATATGTTAAGTGAAGGCTCATTATTTTTCCAAACACATTATTTTTCTAAATTGACACATGTTAAACGAGAAAAAACTTAAAATAATACAGCACTGTGGAATTTAGACACAAAGGACCAGTTAACCAGTTAACGAGTTAGTCAGTTTCGCTTGAAAAAGCCACAAAAGACTGTCACCCCCAAAGAATTTAAAATGTGTTCATATTTTAAAGGCTGGACTGAGAGGAAGTAAATGTTGCAATGGCTTGTGTTGAAATACTTTTATTTCAAACAGCAAGGTCAAGTTAGCACTTATCTCAAAGCACAAGAACTCCATGCACGGTCATGGCAGAAGCCAACAAAACTTCTAAAAAAAAATGAAAAATATTGCTTATTACTTGGCACGTGAAAAAATGATCAAACATCATGAAAGCAACGATTAACATTTCTAAAACTGACATCAAAAGAAAAATAATCCGGCCCCGAAAACTGATTAAAAAATAAAATCTCAATAAACTAACACAAAACAATATACTTATTAAAGTAGTGCCATCTATTTTACATTCTCAGTGTGTCAAACCTAAACTCGTACATTTACAATAATGTCAATAAAGCAGTTGTTTTATTTTCAAGTGTCTTAGAGAGTACGCTTCAATTTCAAAACAATTGTTCCCATAGGAAATCATGTAGTGAGTTTAATAGCTGGAAACCTGTTGCCATCGTAAAAACCTTTATTAACTAACCGTACTGGTGATGTTTCACAGGCTAATAAACAGGCTAATAAAAACTGATATGAAGTAAAACTACTAACAAAAGTGTCTACAAAGTGTCACATCATTGTTATAATGTTGTGTTGTAGTATAGTACTAATTTACTGGATCTGGCCTTGGTTTTCCTGGAGCTCAGATCCTGTGTAGCGGGTGCCACATGTAGACCGGCTAATAAAAACTGATATGAAGTAAAACTACTAACAAAACTGTCAACAAAGTGTCATATCATCGCTATAATGTAGTATACTAATTTACTGGATCTCGTCTTGGTTGTCCTGGAGCTCAGATCCTGGAGACCGGCTAATAAACAGGCTAATAAAAACTGATATGAAATAAAACTACTAACGAAAGTGGTAGACACTTTTGTTAGTAGTTTTACTAATGAAAAGGCTAATAAAAACTGATATTAAGTAAAACTACTAACAAAAGTGTCTACAAAGTGTCACATCTTTGCTATAATGTTGTGTTGAAGTATTCTAATTTACTGGATCTCGTCTTGGTTTTCCTGGAGCTCAGATCTTGGAGACCGGCTAATAAACAGGCTAATAAACAGGCTAATAAAAACCTGAAATGAAGTAAAACTACTAACAAAAGTGTCTACAAAGTGTCACATAATTGCTATAATGTTGTGTTGTAGTATTGTAATTTTCTGGATCTGGTCTTGGTTTTCCTGGACCTCAGATCTTGGAGACTGGCTAATAAACAGGCTAATAAAAACTGATATGAAGTAAAACTATTAACAAAAGTATCAACAAACTGTCACATAATTGCTATAATGTTATTGTGTTGGAGTATACAAATGTACTGGATCTTGTTTTGGTTTTCCTGGAGCTCAGATCTTGGAGACCAGCTAATAAACAGGCTAATAAACAGGCTAACAAAAACTGATATGAAGTAAAATTACTAACAAAAGTGTCTACAAAGTGTCACATCATTGTTATAATATCATGTTGTAGTATACTGATTTACTGGATCTCGTCTTGGTTTTCCTGGAGCTCAGATCCTGGAGACCGGCTAATAAAAACTGAGATGAAGTAAAACTACTAACAAAAGTGGTAGACACTTTTGTTAGTAGTTTTACTAATGAAAAGGCTAATAAAAACTGATATGAAGTAAAACTACTCAGAAAAGTGTCTACAAAGTGTCACATCTTTGCTATAATGTTGTGTTGAAGTATTCTAATTTACTGGATCTCGTCTTGGTTTTTCTGGAGCTCAGATCTTGGAGACCAGCTAATAAACAGGCTAATAAACAGGCTAATAAAAACCTGAAATGAAGTAAAACTACTAACAAAAGTGTCTACAAAGTGTCACATAATTGCTATAATGTTGTGTTGTAGTATTGTAATTTTCTGGATCTGGTCTTGGTTTTCCTGGACCTCAGATCTTGGAGACTGGCTAATAAACAGGCTAATAAAAACTGACATGAAGTAAAATTAGTAACAAAAGTGTTTACAAAGTGTCACATAATTGCTATAATGTTGTATTGTAGTTTACTGATTTACTGGATCTCATCTTGGTTTTCCTGGAGCTCAGATCCTGAAGACCAGCTAACAAAAAGGCTAACAAAAACTGATATGAAGCAAAACTACTAACAAAAGTATCTACAAAGTGTCACATAATTGCTATAATGTTGTGTTGTAGTATTCTAATTTACTGGATCTGGTTTTGGTCTTCCTGGAGCTCAGATCTTGGAGACCGGCTAATAAACAGGCTAATAAAAACTGATATGAAGTAAAACTACTAACAAAACTGTCTACAAAGTGGTATACTTATTTACTGGATCTGGTCTTGGTTTTCCTGGACCTCAGATCCTGCGTAGCGGGTGCCACATGGAGACCGGTTTCCTCAGGGTGGCCAACATTTGGTTCCAGTGCGTGATCCCCATCCCGCCGGCCTCTGGCCCGATGATCACGTGACCCAAATTCTCGCCCCGCCCATCGTCCGACGTCTCGGCCACGGTGACACGTAGGGACAGCTCCTTTTCCCGACCACAAAAAAAAACAAAGACTTGCCGTTTAGTATTACGTAAGCATGACTCGGCACTTAATATCAGTTGACGGCGTTGGACCTGCAAGACGAGGGACGGCACGGAGAAAATCATGGCCTCATTAAAAATGGGGTTGGTGTCGTCCCGTTTGGTGGACGTCTTCTTCTTGCTTATTTTGCGGCCATCTTGGAGGAGGTACACTTTGACGAATGGGTCTGATTGGGTAAAATATATCAAACTGTGTTAGAAACACACAATAAAAATGAGTTTTTATTGTCATTTTACAAATATGGTGAGATTTAAAGATTCACCAGCAAGTGCAAAAATAACAATAAACAAATAGATGTATAAATAATCAATAATGAAGTCATAAATTCAAGTTAAAGTGAGATTAGTGCTAATGCTATTGAATGTGTTTCATTTCTTTTAAAGGCTTTTAAATTAAGGAAAACCATTTCATTGTGGTTATTTAAAATCTAAAAGTTAATTAACATGGAGTAAGTATTAAAGCAGTAGGATGGAAGTAGTTCATTAAATTGCAATAAGATTAAAATGGAGGCTATAGTCGGAATTTTTTTGTTGACAGACAAGCATTTAGATAAATGAACATTTAGTTTTGACATGCAATTGTTTGGATTGAATTCAAATTCAGACCTGCAGTGTTCTTGCCATCGGTCCACAGCAGATTCTTACATTTGGCCACAACCACCGTGAGGCGCTCCGCCGTGGGTAAGTAGCTGAGAGATAACAGAATCTCCCCGACTGCATCCACCGCCTGGGCAAAAGGCCAACATGTTCGAACACTTGTGGCTGATATAATGTAGAGTCGGTGCTCGAACGTTTGGTTCGGGGGTCTTTTGGCCGCCGGTCAAATGATGACAGAGACTTTACTGTTGAAACCAGCTCTCAAAATTATATTCATGAGAGAGAGTTTAATATCTAAATATCTACGGTTTTCAACAGTACTTTAAACTCTCTCTCATGTATATAATTTTGAGAGCTGGTTTCAACAGTACTTAGATATTAAACAATACTTAGATATTAAGCAGTACTTAGATATTAAACAGTACTTAGATATTAAACAGGACTTAGATATTCAATAGTACTTAGTTAGTAAACAGTACTTAGATATTAAACAGTACTTAGATATTAAACAGTACTTAGATATTAAGCAGTACTTAGATATTAAGCAGTACTTAGATATTAAGCAGTACTTAGATATTAAACAGTACTTAGATATTTAGCAGTACTTAGATATTAAGAAGTACTTAGATATTAAGCAGTACTTAGATATTAAGCAGTACTTAGATATTAAGCAGTACTTAGATATTAGGCAGTACTTAGATATTAAGCAGTACTTAGATATTAAGCAGTACTTAGATATTAAAAAAGTACTTTGATATTTAGCAGTACTTAGATATTAAGCAGTACTTAGATATTAAGCAGTACTTAGATATTACGCAGTACTTAGATACTAAACAGTACTTAGATATTAAGCAGTACTTAGATATTAAGCAGTACTTAGATATTAAACAGTACTTAGATATTAAGCAGTACTTAGATATTAAGCAGTACTTAGATATTAAACAGTACTTAGATATTAAGCAGTACTTAGATATTAAGCAGTACTTAGATATTAAACAGTACTTAGATATTAAACAATACTTAGATATTAAACAATACTTAGATATTAAGCAGTACTTAGATATTAAACAGTACTTAGATATTACACAGTACTTAGATATTAAGCAGTACTTAGATATTAAGCAGTAGTTAGATATTAAACAGTACTTAGATATTTAGCAGTACTTAGATATTAAGCAGTACTTAGATATTAAGCAGTACTTAGATATTAAGCAGTACTTAGATACTAAACAGTACTTAGATATTAAACAGTACTTAGATATTAAGCAGTACTTAGATATACAGTACGGCGACCAAACGTCCGAGCACCGAATAATAATAATCCAATTCTATGAAATGTCCGCAATCCATTTTTTTACACGTCAGCACGCCAAAGTGCAATCAATTAATGACAAAATCTCAGCATCAAGAACAGAAATAATACATGGACGAGTGCGGGACTCACTTTGTTGACGTCCTGGAGGTAAAGCCAAGCGTTAAAGGGCCTGACGGTAAGATCCAGGTCGGACAACTTGAGCTCGGCCACGCCCGCGCTGATGTTCCGCTCGTCGCTGTCGATTCCGAAGGCGGCGAATCGGAGGCTGCATTCCTCCAGGGCGCAAACGTCCATCGCTACCGAGAACCTCTCGTCGAAGATGACGGTAAATGCGTTGGTCTGCACCTGTTGCAAACACCACAAGATTTTCAATTGCTTTCACATTTTGTTCAAAAATCCTTTAAAAATGGAAAGGCCCGGCAGTTAAAAAAAAAAAAAAAATGGCCGCTCGGGTCCTGGAAAGAACAATATGGACTTAACATAGCTTTAGAAAAACTATAACATGATGTTTAGCTTCTTGCTTTGACACAATATAAATCCTTTTTTTCATTCACTCATTCATTTTCTGAACTGATGATCCTCACAAGGGTCGCGGGAGGTGCTGGAGGCTATCCCAGCTAACTACAGGCACCCTGAATCGGTAGCTAGCCAATCACAGGGCACGTTGAGACAAACCAACCAATCATAGCTAGGGTTAGGCAATTAGAATAAAAAACTCAATTAGTTTAGTATGCATTATTTTTTTATTTTTGAGGTCTAATTCATCGTCATAATATTAAAAATGTTCCATTTTTCTACAATGAGGTCTCATGCGCCATCTGGTGGACAAGGTTAGGTATTACGTTTTCCCTTGGAATTTACAATTGTAAGTGTAATTCATTGTCATAATATCTAAATTTTTTTTATCATCATCTGATTCACCCAAAAATTAATTCCATTCTTATAGAACGAGGTCTCAAGTG
Source organism: Stigmatopora nigra (assembly GCF_051989575.1). NCBI lineage: Eukaryota > Metazoa > Chordata > Actinopteri > Syngnathiformes > Syngnathidae > Stigmatopora > Stigmatopora nigra. Next base: position 2,592,313 of record NW_027551604.1, read on the forward strand.
CCCTCTGGTGGACAAAGGCATGTATTACATCTCCCTTTCTAACGGCTATGGACGTTTTCTACCGGTAGAGTGTCGTTTTTAACCCAAATTTGATCATAAACGCAAAGACTTCATGTATAACGCATACCTGAATTTTGCTTCACGTTTTTGGGACAAAATTGTCAATTTTCAAACTTGAATAAATATGGCAAATAACAAAATTTGTAAATAACATCACTGTTTAAGTGACTACCTCCATCTAGTGTCAATTCCAAGAACTGCAACAGAATACAGGCTGCATTTAATATTGTTTATAAATAAGGAAGAAGTTTGTTACCCTGGTTACTCCCACGTTGAGTTCTTCCGGCCCCAGCGAGATCCTGACAAAGCATCCTGGGAAATCACCTTCCTCCCTCTCCAGCAAATCCTTCCCCTGATGCACGGTGAGGTGCAGCGCCCCCTGGCCGGGGTGCCGGGAGGCCTCGAACTCCAACGTGACCTCCAGCTGGCCCACGGTGAAATCGTGGCCGAAGTTGTTGGCCACGGACGAGATGGAGCTGAGTGAATCGGTGGAGATGGAACGGTGGAGCTGAGCCGCCCCGCTCAGGTCCAGCTCGCGGCTCATAAGCTCCAGCTGGCCCAGCTCCCTCAGGGCGTCCGGGGTGTCGCCCAATGCCAAGCTGGCCTTGCGACTGGACGCCGTGGACGTCCGACGGTGGTTGTTTGCCGCCACCCGCTTCCGAAAGAACACAAAACAAGAATAAAGTTAATCGAATCTATATAAATATTTAAATATCGTTATACTTGAATAATGACGATAAAAGCATTCAATTCAATTCTGAATTCAATTGCCAATTCAATTCCCCACTTAATTGTCAATTCCACTTTCAATTCCACTTTCAATTCCACTTTCAATTCCACTTTCAATTCCACTTTCAATTCCACTTTCAATTCCACTTTCAATTCCACTTTCAATTCGGCTTTCAATTCCATTCTCAATTCCACTTTCAATTCCACTTTCAATTCGACTTTCAATTCTATTTTCAATTCCACTTTCAATTCCACTTTCAATTCCACTTTCAATTCCACGTTCAATTCCACGTTCAATTCCTGTTTCAATTCCACTTTCAATTCCACTTTCAATTCCACTTTCAATTCCACTTTCAATTCCACGTTCAATTCCACTTTCAATTCCACTTTCAATTTTACTTTCAATTCCACTTTCAATTCCACTTTCAATTCCATTTTCAATTCCATTTTCAATTCCATTTTCAATTCCATTTTCAATTCCATTTTCAATTCCATTTTCAATTCCATTTTCAATTCCACTTTCAATTCCATTTTCAATTCCATTTTCAATTCCATTTTCAATTCCACTTTCAATTCCACGTTCAATTCCATTTTCAATTCCATTTTCAATTCCATTTTCAATTCCATTTTCAATTCCATTTTCAATTCCATTTTCAATTCAATTGTCATTTAAACTTCAATTTTATTTCTAATTCAATTCTCAATTCAATTCTCAATTCACTTCCCAATTCAATTCTCAATCTTGACCATAATTTCAAATCTCTCAATTTCCCAGCATACCTTTTGTCGGACTTCTGAGAAGGAGGTTCCATATTTTTCCTGCAGATATCTGTAGTCAAAGTTGGGGAAGGGGGACGGTGCCGGGAAGGTGCCGGACTTCCACAACTTCCAAATGTTGACACCCGCCACGGCCAGCAGCACCACAAAGCCCACCAGGTAGATGCCCACCTCCCAGCCCGGTGGGTTGCGCACCACTGCAAAATGATATTTCAAAGCTCAATTTAATATATCTCATGCATCACAAATTATTATTATTTTTATTATTACAAATGACAAAATACTATATCTTTAAGGACCAAACAATAATATTCATGTTGTTTTCCCTACTGAAAATAATTAATAGGAATGGAGAGACTAGTACAAAAATGATTAATGTTTTATTATCAACAATAAAAGGTATAATATTAATATTTTTACATTTAAAATGTCTTTTTGTTGTTTTCATGCACTCACCACTCAGATGGTAGCCAGATACATCTCCACTCAGAGGAGTGGACATGGTGCAGCGGACAGTCTAAAAAAAGATAAAAAATAAAATAACTCAATCATTAATGAACACATATGGTAATTGATTTTAAAAACACAACCAAAAAAACAAAACAAAAAACTGCAGTGGACTGAATTCATTTTGATATTGACAACAGCAAGCTGTCCATGCCCTGAAGCAGCAAAGCACAACCATAACCACCATGCATTCTTCACCATACTTGACAGCAGCTCTAGAGCCATATGTGGCTCTTTCCATGGGTGCATATGGCTCTCCAATAATCTGTGAGTTAAAATATGGTCAATCAATCCCAAAAATGCTACTTTAGAAATGTATCTGTTCTTTTTTTCCTTGTCTATTCCACAGGTGTCAAAGTGTCGGCCCGGGGGCCAAATCTGGCCCGGCGCATCATTTGGTGCGGCCCGAAAAAGTGAATCATGAGTGCTAACTTTCTGTTTTAGGATCAAATTAAAATGACGAGTATAGATATATATTAAATTTCATGATTTTTCTCCTTTTAAATCAATAATTGTCATTTTTTAATCTATTTTATCTGCGTTTTTAGTTCAAAAATCATTTTGTAAAATCTAAAAATATATAAAATAAACATTGTTTTAGATCTATAAAAAACTGAATATTCAGGGCTTTTAATCCACTTCTTTTAATCCATTTATATAAAAAAAAATCTAAATATTATTTCTAAAATGGTCCGGCCCACGTGAAATCAACTTGACGTTAAAGCGGCACGCGAACCAACAGTCTGACACCCTTTTTTTCTCGACAAAGAAGAACGCAAACGCAGAACCAAGTCAATAGCACACATTCCTTTCTTTCCCAGTGACTCATTCCTCCTCCCCCAATAGGATTCTCATCATTCCTCCCTCCCTCCCCCCGCCCCCCTCCTGTCGGAACCTCCTTCCTCGGGGGAAACCGGAGCATTACGCTAATGATAACGGTGCGGGGGTGCCAGTCAAATGAACTGGGCTCAAGTCGTGTGGCCAAATTAAAGTGGCTGACGCAGTGCAGAGTCCGCCGAGGTGCTCTTTTGGACTTGGGGAGATCTTTTAGCGTGGTCAGAGTGATCGATGACTATGTGTGGAAGAGAGGGATGATTCATGGAGATTTTGCGAAGAAGGGGACGGCCGGCTGGCTGGCCGGTCGGCGTGGGTGGGCAACAGTTATTCCACACAAGATGGCCTCATTCATTTACGAAAAAACAAAATAATTAATATATAAATATATATATATAGTATTACAGAATTAATCCGACACTTGTAATTTTTTTTACAAGTGTATTCACCGTATTTTCACGACTATAGGGCGCACCGCATTATAAGGCGCACCCTCAATGAATGACATTTTTTCCATATATTAGGCGCACTGTATTATAAGGCGCACTGTCTTTTTTGGAGAAAATTTAAGACTTTTAAGTGCGCCTTATAGTGGTCAAAATACCGTAATTGCTATTGACTTCCAGGTATGAAGTACTCACTACTTTACAGTCACCTCTAGAGCCAGCCATTGTTGATGTTTTGGATTTTTTTTGTATAAAATCTTGCAGTGGGGATTAGCTATATGATGGAAGATTTTGTAAACTAAGATGGCATCTGCATATTTAACAGTATTGTTTTAGTTCAGTCATTTGTGTTTTTTTTAATATCCGACAGTGGTGGTTTTTCGTTTTTGGTTTTCTGTTTTGGTCCATATATAAGGCGCACTGGATTATAAGGTGCACTGTCTATTTTGGAGAAAATTTAAGACTTTTAAGTGCGCCTATTTACTGGAAGATAGGACTGACCTTTACCCCAGAATGCAGACCTAGAAGGACGCTAAAGAAATTGCTGATGCAGCGTGATAGCTATCCAACAACCTTCATGATTACTCGCATTTTGTCGTAAATGATGACGCTCTATTGGCTTGATTATGGAATTGTTTTGCCGAATGGAGGCTTGTTTGTTTATTTAATTTCCAATGGAGTTGTTTTTGATTTCCGACCTTAATTGTTATTATTGAATACCTGATATGCAATGATTGTTACAGGTGTTGTTTCTGGTTATGCAATTGGATTAATCAATAACAATGTAATTGGATGTAATTCTCTCTTACAAGTATATCATCAGAGATGCCTATTTAATAAAATATATATAATTGAATCAGATCTCCCCCTGTATTGTTTTCTAATTATACTAAAGTATAATTATTAATAAACCTAACAAAAAGCCCTTTCTCCATCTTTTATTCTTTTATTCTCACCAAAGCATTAATTATCAGAATCCCAAAAACTTCAATCCATCTCCAAACAAACTTTTCTCCTCAACCAAACCAATCCAAACCATCTCATTTTCTCTCAAACCACAATAGAATGCAAACCCCAGCCAAAAAAAACCCACCAAAACACAAAAACCCAAAAAAGCGCTAGCAACAAATGCTAAAAAAAACATTTTCTGAAGGTCACATCCCCCCAAAAAAGTCACCCAACACTACCCCATAATCCAATAAAAACACTTTACCACCATCAAAAAACCAAGTTCCCAAATCCCACTTTCAAACCCAATCCACATCCACACCACTTTCCTATTTATTTCCCTCCCTTATCTCCATTAACCAACATCAATTCTCTTAAAGGGAAACCTGCTGGAGTCCATTAAAAATCAATACACGGCCATTGCAAAAGACAGCACACCCCCTTTTTATCCACCTGGAAACATAAGGATGCTTTCTTACCACGACTTTCCCGTTTTTTTTGCTGCAGTGGTGTAGAAAAAAGATGGATAAATGGATGGATGGATGGAGGAAAAGCCCTCACTCCACCGCTTTTTTTCTTCAGGCGCCGCTCGCCATCCACCGGCGGAGGAAGACGATGAAAGAAGGCGGCGGCTTGTGAGGAAAGAGCGGCGAAGACGAGCAGTTCGCTGATGCCGCAGCTAAGAAAGATGCTGCTAGAGGCATTTCGCCGTGCAACGGCACCCCCTCAACCCCCCCAACCCGGTACACACATATACTTACTTGCGCACACACTCCTCCCTGCAGAGGAACTTCTCAGCTCCTCCTCATCCAGCAGTGAGGAAGATGACAGCAACATGTAATAGAGAAGGGGATGAACATTATAGCAGGTCATTAATATGTATAGTTTAGCCCAAGGGGTGGGTAAATCTTTTGAGCCTGGGGGCCATATTGACTTTAAATATTCGACAGATGGGCCGGGTCAGCACAAGATAGGATACATGTAAAAAAGTGCATCCGTTAACAGTACATATGAAATATAAACAGAAAAAAGGACTAAAGTATAAACTACTACTACTATTAATACTACTACTACTACTACTATTATTATTATGATGATTATTATTATTATGATTATTATTATGATTCTTATTAATATTATGATGATTATTATGATTCTTATTAATATTATGATGATTATTATGATTATAATTATCATTACTATGATTATAATTATCATTACTATGATCATCATCATCATCATCATCATCATCATCATCATCATCATCATCATCATCATCATCATCATCATCATCATCATCATCATCATCATCATCATCATCATCATCATCATCATCATCATCATCATCATCATCATCATCATCTTCCTCCTCATTATTATTATTATTATTATTATTATTGAAAGTATCTTACATCCTTAATCATGTTTAGCTGTTCTAATACGTTTTTTGTTCCACTTGTTTTGCTTCCTGGAATAATTTTAATGGTTTCGCGAACACTAAATAATTTTTGGATTTATGAAAGATGACTAATTGCCAAATTTATTTATTACATTCAGTTTTTTATATCTTGCCATTTTCAAAAGAATTCTTATGACTTCATCTGATGATTTCTCTTCAAGAGTACTCCTAAAAAAATATATTTAACAAAATACTATAGCACTACCTGCTGGTGAAACACCAGTATAGCATCATCAATGAAATATACAATATAGTACTCCTATTTAAATAATAGTTAAGTGCAACCCATTCTATTCTAATATACTGAATATTCTTTGTAAACAGAGGCAATGAGTTAACAACAATCAACCATTCATATAATATAAAAAAACATATTTTTATTACTTTTCCGGTCACTGCTGGTTAACAATAAATGGCATTCTGTACATGTGTTATCAAATAAAGCACAATAGATGTTTTCCTATTCAGTGGTGATCATGTTATCGTATTGTAGCCTAAATTAGGCTAGTTTGAAATTTTCAGGGTTGGAGAATGCACTGATTGGACGATTAATGTAGCTAAAATTCATCAGTAAAGTATTTTAAAGTCATTTATTTAGCCAAATAGTGTCAAAAGCCATAAATGTATGTTCTCCAACCCTGAATTTAACTCAGGTTGTGTCAAAGTGGTTCCGTACAAGCAGTAAATGAGTATAAACAGACATAAAACACACCCCTGCTGAAAAAAAACAACAACCCAAAAAAAATACCAAATAAAAAAAATAATGCAAATTATAATTGGAAATATGCAACATTGCTTGCTATGATTATGCTGTCACTCATATACAACCAAATTTAAACTGTCAAATCACTGTTTTACAGTCATTTTATTAACTACCCTATTTTCTCACATATAAGTCGCATCCTCGTATAAGCCACACCCTGAAAATTCCCCTAAAATCATTGAATTTTACAATTTCTCTCGTATAAGCCGCCCCCTGATTCGCAATTTCCCCCTCCATATTCATGGTTTTAATCAGGCGTACAAATATTTTACTTTCACATAAATTTATGCACATAAGCCGTACCATGGATTAGCCTTAACAACAAATACGGCTTATATGCAATGTTCCCTCTAAATTGCGCACTATTCTCGTCCTCTCTGCGCAGCAGCAATCATATGACGCGCAGTAAATAAAATCCAAACTTTATTTATGTATATTTTTTACCCCTTTCCCCATGATGGCGCCATTTACACTACAACCAGTGGCAGTAGCTCTGTCCACTCTGTTTTTTTGTGTTTTACAGCATGTTTTACATGAAAAATTAGCGGTAACATTGACATGCAACTGCTTATACTGGTGTGCTCATAGTCGAGCAATGATGATGTCACTAACACTGGTACTTATTACACTCAGGGAGGTTGTCTTTTTGCCCAAACCAGCGAAAAATTAGAGGGAACATTGCTTATATGTGAGAAAATACCAATAAAAGCCATTTAACCGTCAAATTCATTTTGAATGGGAGGTCTGGGGGTGCTTATTCACTGCTAACCTCTCTCGGACATCGATTGGTCGTCCATAACTGGGAAAGGTAGCAAAAGAGTTGAAACAATACTTAAGAAAATGATTAATTGTTACATTTTAGTGATAAAAACAAACAAATATAGTAACAGAGGTGTGTTTTTTTTGTATATTGTATTAAAATGTGCTTTGTTTCTCCCAACAGTGATCTACTCTACTCACCCTTCTCCAGTCAAAACTGAAGAAAGTCAAGTTCCACGTAAAGGTTAAAATGTTATGAAGTAGGTGCTCGACAAAATAGCAGTTTGTGGATTAAAATACTTTATATATATCTAGTATTTCATCTATACATACATGGATAGCCACCAGTGCTCTCCAGACATTCTTTTCGTAAACAAATCCTTTACACACTTGCCTCATTTAGTTGTTGCGACCAATCTTTTTGACCAAAGTAACTGTAAATCGCTTCCTCCAAAAAGAAAACCATCAACGAGATCAAAGACACCATAAATCGGATGGCGAATGTCAGTTTTTGGAGGTCACGTGACCTTGGCGATGTGCAAAAAGAAAATTGAATTCAAGGCATGCTGACCACAAAGGAACCTTGCCCGCCGTGCACCTTCACGGTCAAGCTAACGCTAAAAATCGGGCGCTACGTGAGACGGCAAAAGACGAAATGTGGAATGGAAGCGAGTCCCTGCCGTCGAGACAAAGTGGTTCATCGGTGGACACGTCCAAACGTCTTTACATTCTGCTGCCAATTCCATTCCAAAATCCTGGAATTTATTTTCGACGACCTCCAATCCGTGACCGGACGTTTGGTCGCTGGTCTTTTGGTCACCAGTCAAATTTACTTAGATATTAAACAGTGCTTAGATATTAAACTCTCTCTCTCATGAATATAATTTTGAGAGCTGGCTTCAACAATAAACTCATATAAAACTGTCACCATTTGATTGGCGACCAAAAGACCGGCGACCAAAAGACAGGCGACCAAACGTCAGTTGACCAAACGTCCGGCGACCAAACGTCCGGCAAACCAAACGTTTGGGAGACCAAACGTCCGGCGACCAAACGTCCGGGCGACCAAATGTCCGGGCGACCAAACGTCCGGGCGACCAAATGTCCGGGCGACCAAACGTCCGGCAAACCAAACGTCCGGCGACTAAACGTCCGGCAACCAAACGTCCGGCAAACCAAACGTCCGGCGACCAAACGTCCGAGCACCCCCTCCAATGGCAGCCCAAACTTTCCCAAAAATAACTTGATGAAAAAAAAAAAAACTTTGCAGTCCATTCCAGGAAAAAAAAATCCCTTTTTTGTTTTTTTTACACAGAGAGAACACTAAGATTATGTGCCACAAAACTATGGTGAGAATTCTGGAGTCAAATGTTAAAAACCAAAAAAAAAAAGAAAACATTGCACGTTCTGTGACAAAAAGTCTTCATAAAAAATTGTTTTCTCCCTTTTTAAACAAAAAAAAAAAAACAACCTTAGTCAGTATATATGTGAGATTTGTAGACAGTGATCACCTGCAAAAAATGTCAAAATATATGACGACACCGGTGAGGATTTACTAGCATTGCCTTGAAACAAAAACACTAAAACAAACGCTGGCTCGTTTTTGACAGGATTGTAAATTGAAATGTGCTAATGCCTTCTGTCATTTGTGTTTGATTGGCCAAATTATGGCAGATTTATTTAACTTTTCTTCCTAATGTTTACATTTACCAAACTCATGTCTCATTTAGTTTAGCACAAATCCGCTTTTCTTAAAAAATCTGATTGTAATTGACTGCTAAAACAGCTTTTTAAGATTCAAAATTGAATAAATTAATGATTTTTTGGAGCAAAGGTGGGCAAACTATTCCACAAAGTGGATGCAGGTTTTCATTCCGACCCATAACGAGGACTCTTTTTACACCAATCAGGTGTCCTACAAGTGTAATCAGTGGATTGCAGTCAGGTGCTTCTTGTTTTCTGCCGAAAATCTCATTGGTGTCAAAGTAGCGGCCCGGGGGCCAAATCTGGCCCACCGCATCATTTTGTGTGGCCCAGGAAAGTAAATGATGAGTGCCGACTTTCAGTTTTAGCATCAAATTAAAATTAATAATATAGATGTATATTAAATTTCCTGATTTTCCCCTTTTAAATCAATAATTGTCATTTTTTAATAATTTTTTTCTGCGTTTTTAGTTCAAAAATAATTTTCTAAAATCTAAAAAATATATTTAAAAAAAGCTAAAATAAACATTGTTTTAAATCTATAAAAAAAATGAATATTCAGGGATTTTAATCCAGTTAATTTAATCCATTCATTAAAAAAAATCTAAATATTATATCTAAAATGGTCCGGCCCACATGAAACCAAGTTGACGTTAATGCGGCCCGCGAGCCAACCCGAGTCTGACACCCTTTGGGTCTGTGTTGGATCGGTTTCACCAAAAACCTGCACCCCTCGAGAACCAGTTTGTCCACCCCTTGTATTAGCCCTTCAAGCTACGCTAACCCAATGATGTCCACTAAACTGTCAGGATCCAAATAATGTTTAAATCTAACCAAAGACTATTTCTCATTAGATTTTAAAGTATTATGGAAGTACTATGGAACAACCATATTCATTTGACCTAAAATTGAATCCACGAAATGATATCACCCTTTAAACAGGGATCACAAAACCCATGACTCAAAGGGGTCTCAATGTCTTCTGGTCTTTGTACCAACCAATTAAGTGGCTGGCACAGGGGTGTCAAACATACGGCCCATCTGATGGTTTGGTACGGCCCGGGGAAAAAAGCTGCATTGTATAAAAAAAAATATGATTTTCTTTAAAATTTGTAGTTCATGTATTATCCGCAAGGGGGCGCAGTGTTTTAGTACGTGCAGACAACATGAATTGACATTTATTTATGTTATGTTATTCTCTTGTTCATAATATCTTGTTCATAATGTAAAAGGAAAATACTGTTAATAAACATTTTGATATTTTACTCATTCTTTGCACTAATTATTAGTATTAGTGACGAATAATTAGTGGAAAAAAGTGGTCTTATTGTTAGTTCTATGTCATTTTGCAATGAGTTTACTGGTCCGGCTCGCTTGATCTCGAATTAAGCTGGATTCGGCCCGCAGACGAGAGGTTTGACACCCCTGATTTAACCAATGAGGCTTCTTCTAAAAAATAACTACCCCCTGACTACAATCATATCCTCTTCTTGGGTTCGAATGAAAACCTGTACCCACTACAGCTCTTCCAGGACCACTTTGAGACCCCTGCTAAGCGCTAACATTGCAAATAGTCACCTGGAAAACTTATGGGCTATGCTAAGGGGCTATTTGTTACTTCGGCGACCACTCATAGTGGTTGAGACTGAGTTCTGTGGAAGGTATTAGCCGATTGGACATGGTTATGCCTGGTGGTTTCGGCTTGGTTCTGGGTTGGAGGCTGTGGCTGCTGCAGGACGTGGACCACCCGGCTTAGGCTATCCGTGGTAGCGAAGGCTAAGTACTGGCAACATAACCAGTCCTCCAGACTAACGCCACAAGCCGAGTCCATAGAGCGCTCGGCGAACTTAATCATCATTAAGGTACGCTTTAAGTCCAGCCAGTTCTGGAGGGTAGCCTGGCGTTGACCAGAAGTGGTAGATGACGCAGAACCCGGGGCGGTACTACAACCCAAGGCCTGGTACAGGTCTTCACGGGGTCCCCAGAGTAGACACTGTAAGCAACCTCGAGCTTCAGACATTTGGATCCTCTCCGAAGGATTGACGGTGAGAAGTAACCGGGCTAATTGCCGTAAACCTTGCGAGTATAACGATCTAACCGGTAGGGATGGTAAGTCTGCCCATGTGTACTCACGTTCCTTGAGGTCTGGGGTCTCCTCGAAGGGGTTAGGTCGGTGTAACATCTCGTAGATAAGAATCCCGGTCTGGAATTCGTCACATTTGCGGAATTGAGTAGCCGTGATGAGTTCTGGGGCGAGTCTAGAACGATCTCGAGGGGTGTCGGGGTCGGTTGTCATGAGGGTGGTCTTTTGTTTAGCTTGGGAGAAGTTGCTGATGATGAGGCGAGCCGGGCAGCTGGAGTTGGCGATGTTGGAGGGTTTGAAACCGCTGTTGTTGTTGGGTTCGATGGGGTCGGGTGTTGTGGTGTTGTTGGGTTGACAGTGAACTAGAAGCAGGTTTTCCAGGCGCAGGTCGCAGTGAGTTACGTGGTAAGGCTTCATGTGTTCCAATCCTGAACAGAGTTGGAGCAACAGAAGACAAACCTGACGTTCGTAAAGTTCCGGGTTTTGAACATGGCGAGATACCCCCTGGTGGACAAAGTCTGCTACTGTCTGGAAAGGAACTTCACGGGTGATGACCACTACACGGCTCCTTAATCGATTGGTCTCTTCTAACCCGCCGTTGGGTTGTTTGGGTTCGGTTAATTTGCTTTCTGATTGGACTTCTGTTTTTGTCATGACATGGCCATTTTCTTTCTTAGCTCCGCCTCCTTCTTGTGATTCTTCTTCTTCGGTTTCTTCTTCCCATGGTAGCATGCTGCTAGGGACGTCAGCTAGGAAGTGTCCACAGTCTTGTTGGATGTTGAAGTGTAATGCCAAGCTTTGCCTCACGGCTAAGCTGTGGAAGAACTGTTGTTGTGTGTCCTTTACTTTGCTTCGGCAAATCTACGAGGAAAATGGCAGTTGTTAACGTTTTTCTTAAAAGGCAATTGGAGAAACTGTATTTTCTCGCATATAAGCCGCATCCGCGTATAAGCCGTACCCTTAAAGTTGTCTTAATATCGGAAGTGAGTCCGTAGTGGTCTAGTTTGTCATCACTAGGTAAGATGGCAGGTACAAGTACAGTAATCCCTCGAATATTGAGGTTATTGTAGACCAGATATGGCCGAGATAATCGAAAAATGACTAAGTTGGGTCATCTAAAAGTATTTTTTTTTAAAAATTGGTATGAGTAAATAAGTGAAGTCATGATAATCGAGGGATTACTGTGAGTTTTTTCACGTTTTTTGCAAGATAGGTTTTTTTTCCTTTGAATTGCATTCATAGATGTAAAAATAAATTTTATTAAGCATTTTATCTGTATTTCTTTACTCTATTTTCAAATAAATGACCGTATCGGCCGGATTGTCTTGCTTTATGGCGTTTTTTTTGTGACTTTTTGAGCATGTCAAGTCTAATTTATGCGCATATAAGCCGTACCCTCGATTCAGTCATCATTTTTTGTGTGACAGATATGGCGTATATGTGAGAAAATACGGTAAATAAGACAAAAATAAAGGGTAAGGAAATGTCTAAATAGATAATTGACCAGGTTTTGATGGGTGTAATCAAAAAAATGCATGACTCTCTAGAGTAGAGGTAGGGAACCTATGGCTCGGGAGCCATATGTGGCTCTTTTAATGGGTTTATATGGCTCTCCGTCTTTTTAAATCATAATTTTTCTTCATTAGACTCTTTCCTTGATTAGCAACAGTGAAATAATAAGAATTCAGACTGTTTTTGACTTTCAAAGTAGGAAAATGAATAATAAATGCTCACATTTTCATGTACCGTATTTTCACGACTATAAGGCGCACCCTCAATGAATGACATTTTTTCCATATATAAGGTGCACTGTATTATAAGGCGCACTGTCTATTTTGGAGAAAATTGAAGACTTTTAAGTGCGCCTTATAGTCATGAAATTACGGTATTTTGACTTTTAAATTCTGAGTATGACTCTCAAGAAATAACGTTTGAAAATATGAATTGTTTATGTCTCTCTCTAGAGATACCTATTAATACAAAAAACAATCATAGAGTATCTAACCTTAACGGCGTAGTTAACCAGCGGATCCTTGGCATATGAAGCGGTGTAGTAGACGGCATCTCCGGCCTCACAACACGGTTTCCCGGTTGTCAACCTGAAGTCGGACCAGCTATCAGTTTCGAATCTCAAATGATCCTTTTGGCCAGCCATGAAACGATCTTCACATTTACCCGTCAACTTCCGTAAAGTATCCGTGTGAAGACCCCTAATCCTTCCCACTACTTCATCCCAGCTATCCAGACCCCGGTAAAGTGTGGGTCTAGTATTTTTGCACTGGGTGGCGCTATGCCCCATTTTCCGACTCCTCCCACTGAGGGATTCGGTACTTGGGTAGACTTTTCTGTCCCTGGAAACGCCGGGTTGAGACAATAACGAAGACATGCTATTGGACGGACATGTTTTGTTGATGTTGACCGATGGCCGTTCCAAGGAATCGCCGCTTTCTTGATCGTGGGTACCGATTGACGAACTTTGGCTCGCCGTTTCCCAAGTGGTGTCCAGATCGTAAAGAGGGTTGGCGACACTCAGGTTGGTTCCGCCAGGTTTGGCTTCGGGCCTAGGTCGGAAAGACCCTTGGATTGGTTCCTTGGTAGCCAAGCCGGGGTCTGTGACAGAACGAGGAACTGCCTTTTTGGGTAAAGGGGGCGGAGTTGACTTGGGTGGGAGTTGCTCGGTGAGGCCTTCCAAGTCGATGGATGCTAAAGTGTCATTGGATGCCTTTAGGTTGCGAGGTTGTTTCAGTGGAATCATGTTGGCTCTGGATTGACCTGCAGGACAGGTTTGGGAGACAAAAGGGTCAAAGGAAGGAATTTAGGTCTTTTATTTTGGTAGAAGGTACTCATTTAATATCACTAGGGTTCTGAGAGGTGCTGGAGCCTATCCCAGCTGACTTTTGGGCACTGGATTTGTGAGCAGTCGATAGCCGGGCACTATTCAGGCTCCCACTCGAAGCTAGGGGCAATTTAGAGTGTCCAATCGGTGCTCGGACGTTTGGTCGCCGGTCTTTTGGTTGCCGGTCAAATGGTGACAGAGTTTACTGTTGAAACCAGCTCTCAAAATTATATTCATGAAAGAGAGTTTAATATCTAAAAGAGAGAGTTTAATATCTAAGGGAGAAGTTTAATATCTAAGTAATGTTTAATATCTAAGAAGTTTAATATCTAAGAGAGAAGTTTAATATCTAAGTACTGTTTAATATTTAAGTACTGTTTAATATCTAAGTACTGTTTGATATCTAAGTACTGTTTAATATCTAAGTACTGTTTAATATCTAAGTACTGTTTAATATCTAAGTACTGTTTAATATCTAAGTACCATTTAATATCTAAGTACTGTTTAATATCTAAGTACCGTTAAACATCTAAGTACTGTTTAATATCTTAAGTACTGTTTAATATCCAAGCACTGTTTAATATCTAAGTACTGTTTAATATTTAAGTACTGTTTAGTATCAAAGCACTGTTTAGTATCAAAGTACTGTTTAATATCAAAGTACTGTTTAATGTCTAAGTACTGTTTAATATCTAAGTACTGTTGAAACCAGCTCTCAAAACTATATTCATGAGAGAGAGGGTAATATCTAAATAAATACTGTTGATTCATGAGAGAGAGTTTAATATCTAAGTACTGTTTACTATCTAAGTACTGTTGAAAACAATAGATATTTAGATATTAAACTCTCTCATGAATATAATTTTGAAAGCTGCTTTCAACAGTACTTAGATATTAAACAGTACTTAGATATTAAACTCTGCCTTGCTCGGATCTTATGCTCATTTATTTAAATTTGAATTTCGGGGTTGAACAATTCTCATCACATCACAATTATCAAAAAGTAAATGTTACTCAAAAAACAAACTATCCACCATAGCAAACATGTCAAAAATGAGGACACATCAATTCTTCTTTAGTCTGGGATTGATGCGCTTGGCTTGACGGGAGGATGCGTGCGGCGGGGGGCACGTGATGGAGCTGGACGCAAGTCTTACCCCCCCCCCCCCCCCCCCCCGCACTCTCGGTCTGCAACCAGGCTTAACGAGGAGGAGTGGCTTGAAGAACTGACCTTATTTTTACGGAAATTGGAGGGTATAAATTGAAGCAGATGGCCCATAAAATATTGGTAAATCTGCAAAAACGGTCAAGTCTACATTTGTGATATTTATTTTCACACGTTTTATTTCTAAATGATGTAATTACTCACGTATAGGCTGTCATTTTAGCAAAGCCGAGAAAGTCTTAAGACAGAAAAGTCAGGATGAAGTAAATGGGTCCTGTTAATCCGCCCGGCAACGAATATATTTAAAGAGGGTGCGCTAATCCAAATGTGTCTTCAAGTCTGGAATTTGTTCTTTACTTATTATATTACATATGCTAGGTTGTACAATTTTTCAAGTAGATATATTAACTAATACTGATATGACTATAGGTGATAGGTTTTAGGATCAAATTAAAATGAAGAGTATAGATGTATATTAATTTTCTTGATTTTTTCCCTTTTTAATCAATAATTGTCATTTTTTAATCAATTTTTCCCCTTTTAAATCAATAATTTTCATTTTTTAATCCATTTCCCCTTTTTTAAATCAGTAATTGTCATTTTTAAATCCATTTTTCACCTTTTAAATCAATAATTGTCCGTTTTTAATCAATTTTTCCCCTTTTAAATCAATAATTGTCATTTTTAATCAAATTTTCCCCCTTTAAATCAATAATTGACATTTTTGATCATTTTTTTACCCTTTTAAATCAACAAATTGTCATTTTTAATCCATTTTCCCCTTTTAAATCAATAATTGTCATTTTTAATCCATTTTCCCCTTTTAAATAAATAATTGTCATTTTTTAATCAATTTCTTCCCCTTTTAAATCAATAATTGTCATTTTTAAATCAAATTCTCCCCTTTTAAATCAATTATTGTCATTTTTATCAATTTTTCCCCATTTAAATCAATAATTGTTGTTTTTTAATCAATTTTTACCCTTTTAAATCAATCAAATTAAATAAATAATAAATTAAATAATAATAATAATAAATAAATTAAATAAATCAAAAGTGTCATTTTTTATGAATTTTCCCCTTTTTAAATCAATAATCGTCATTTTTTAATTTTCTCCTTTAAAATCAATAATTGTCATTTTTTAATCCATTTTTTCAGTGTTTTTAGTCCAAAAATAATTTTATAAAATCTAAAAATATATATACAAAAAAAAGCTAAAATAAACATTGTTTTAGATCGATAAAAAACTGAATATTTAGGGCTTTTCATCCATTTATACAAATTAAAAAAATCTAAATATTATATCTAAACTTGTCTCCCTTTAGTACAATTTAATTGATGACAAATGGGTCGTATTAATAAAGTACATGACCTTATAAAATCTAAAATCTCACGGGAAAAATAAACAAAGACAAGACATGACTTGTTGCTATAGTTCATGACGCAAACAATAAAACAAAGAAGAAGAGTGGGAGGCTTGAAAAAGTCAAAACAATGGACAATAAGCAATAAATAAGAGATAAGAATAACCAACCACGTTCAATTAAGAAACAAGCCTACCTGTCCTTGTGTAAACAGTTTTTAAGTGAAAAGCAGGCACACAAAAATGCTTTTTTGGCGCATCTATTCCGGAGTATTGCCGATGCCAATGGCAGGCTGACAGATCCCAAATCTACTGGAGATTTGTACTCGAGTGAGGCGGTGAGCACTGCACCACCTACTGCTTGATGATCCGTTTTTAACAAGTGAGAGAGAGGACACATTTTTGGGCGTTTCAGTGGCAACAAATAAGAGAAAATGTTTTCAAATTAAAAAAAAAATGTTGCTATGATGTGGATCAGATGCAAAATCATGAATTTCTCAAGTATAATCCGCATTCGAGTATAAGCCGCACCCTTAAAATTGCCTTAAAATGGTTGAATTTGACAATTTCTCTCGTATAAGCCGCACCCTTAAAATCGTTCCTTAAAACGGTTGAATTTTACATTTTCTCTCGTATAAGCCACACCCTTAAAATTGCCTTAAAATGGTTGAATTTGACAATTTCTCTCGTATAAGCCACACCCTTAAAAATGCCTTAAAATGGTTGAATTTTACAATTTCTCTCGTATAAGCCGCACCCTTAAAATTGCCTTAAAAAGGTTGAATTTTTCAATTTATATCATATAAGAGGCACAATTTTCTTGGGTCGCAATTTTCGTCATCATAGACGTCAAAATAAATTTTGTTAAGCGTTTAATATGTTTATCTTTTCTTTTATTTTGAAATAAATGACCGTATCGGACGCATTTTCTTGCGTTTCGTGCATGTTAAGTCTAAATTATGCGCATATAAGCCGTACCCTCGATTCAGTCAGATTTTTTTTAGAGAAAAATACAGCGTATTTTCCTGTTTTTTGTTTTAGGATCAAATTAAAATGAAGAGTAAAGATGTATATTAATTATTACCTGATTTTACCCCTTTTAAATCAATAATTGTCATTTTTTAATCAATTTTTTCTGTGTTTTTAGTTCAAAAATAATTTTGTAAAATCTAAAAATATATTTAAAAAATTCTAAAATAAACATTGTTTTAGATCTATAAAAAACTGAATATTCAGGGCTTTTAATCCAGTTCTTTTAATCCATTTATTAAAAAAAAATCGAAATATATCTAAAATATGAAAATTAAAAGTTCCATGTTAGTCATGTTAGCGCATTTGTAATCGGGTAATTTAAAGACACAACATTAAAAGTAATATTTCAAAATCTTATTCTTACCAAGGTTACTGTAGGTGGCGCTGCATTGGCTGGAGGCCGGCGAGTGTGAGTGTTGAGATTGATTCCCGTCATCCTCTGGCTCCCCGAGGCTAGCGCTACGTTCGCTAGCCGAGTTAATCTGGTTCTCTCCAATCGGCAGGCCCAGATTGACTCTGGCAGGAAGTGGCGTGACGCTGGGCACCAAATGGTTGGCACTTAAAGGTACCTGGCTGCAGTTTAAAGAAAAAGGTATGACATCATTAGGAAATAATATGATTGGAGGATTATATTTTTGTTTGTTTTTTCCCCATTGTATTTTTAGCTATAAAGGCCATGGACCAAAGGGTAAAAATAGGGAAATAAGATGTCTAATTGATTTGATTATTTGTTTGTGATGACAATAATAATCAAATGCCATATTTTATTGTATTTTTCCCAATTTTTTCCTTACTATTTAATAAAATATACTAATGTCATAGACACTAGGTGCAGGGGTGGGCAAATTTTTGGGCCCGGGTGGCCATATTGACTTTAAAAATGTGACAGATGGGGGCGGGGTCAGCACAAGATAGGATACATATAAAAAAGTGCATCCGTTAACAGTACATATGAAACATAAATAGAAAATAAGGACTAAAAACGTATTAACATACTCATCACTTATTATTAAAGTAAAAAATATAAAGTACAGAGTATAGTAAAAAGGAATATATTAAGAAATATTAAAATATAATTTAAAAAAAGATAGAGGGGCTGTAAAACACCAAAAAAACAAATAAGAGTGGACAGAGCTACGGCCACTGGCTTCTGCGTGACGGCGCCATCTTGGGGAAAAAAAACATTATTTGGACAACGTCGGCGGGCCAGATTAAAAATATTAGCGGGCCAAATGTGGCCCGTGGGCCGTAGTTTGCCCACCTCTGCACTAGTGTATAGAAATTTCAATATTTTTGTAAAAATAAGTGATATCTGTTCCATAAAGTTTGCATTACCACAACTATTGAACTTTGGTGAACCCTTATCAGCAATATGATCAATTTCTAATCATATTAATGAATGATTAACTTAAATTGAGACCGCCTAAATAGAAAAAAAACAGTCAGGTGACAAGTGCATGAGTGTAGTTTCTTCTCAGACAGTTTGAATTCTCAAAAATGAGTAATATTCCTTTTTAGGACACCAACACAAACATTTATTCTGTCTGTTGATGACTCAATATTTTTGTCATCAAATCAAAGTCAATCAATAACTAAAACGTTACCACGTTTTGAATCAGAATCAACCGGAAGTATACGTGGTTAAAAACGGGGAAAACAACATTTAGACATAATTACAGTTATTTTTTACATAACATACACACTACAAAAAAATAAATAACGGAAAATAGCCCTTTACAACAACTTGCAATTAAATCGCAAAATAAAATCTTACACGATAAACACGCATTTCCTAAACAATAACCGCCAAAATAAGATCAAATATGCAGCTGGAGGGTCCTTGACACAAAAAATACCTTCATGGCTTCTACATGTCTCCATTTTCAGGATCCAACTTGTTGAGTCACGTAAAAAAAAACACTCCAAATAACTTTCCTCTTTCATTTCCCAGCGTTTAGTAACCAAAAAAATCTTGTTATTGAAATAAAAATAGAATCTTATCATTCCTTAACTCCACAAGATAAGAGACGTACGTATTATGAACAACGAAATGGTTTCTATTTTATTTCTTACCCACTGTATTGGCTTACACAGCTTCCCATCTGTGAATGGAGACCACCACACAAAAGTGAGCAGCAACAAGGTTTCTAAAAAGACATTTTTTGCTTGTATTTGCCTTGTCGTCGTCTCCTATTCCCGATTTTTCTGTTCCTACCTGCCTAAGGTGATGTACTTTTGCTATTGCTAAAGACTCCGCCCACTATGAGCCAATAAAAAAGCTTCAGTCCTCAAAAAAATAGCCGAGTTAACCCTTATGTTACAAGAACCATGTGACTGATTAATGACTGACTGTTATCACCGTTAAACAGTTTTGTTGGCACAACTTTTCTACCAAAACTGCCATTTGGAAATGACATTAGGATCTGGGAATAAGGTTAAAAGTACATTTTTTTGTGTTTTACAACCTATAATTTGTGTGTAAACTTTGAGATGGTTGACGAAATGACTAAAGAATTTTGTTTTTACATTCCTCGGACTTAGTCTGTCTACACTTAATCAAGTTTTAGTTCAGAGAATTGAAAACAGAAACGATAGCTTACAAATCTTGGGAGTTATCTTTGACAAAGAAATGAGAGCGAATTCCGGGTAAATGAGTGACTTGGGTATTCATAACAAATGGGTAAAACAAATGCAGGCTTATAAAGAAAAGTTAAGTAAATAAACTTTACGAGTTACGGTTATTTAGTGCTTGGGCATGTTTGGTTCTGGTCGTGTTGTTTTTGTGTAATCAATCAAATGAAGGGATTGTAGTAAGTTTAATTTATCAAGGGATGACAAGGGAACCATTGTTGTTATCTACCCAATGGTGAACCTTTAATTTTTTTTGTTTATTGCAACGTCTTTACAACATCTTTTTGAGTCTATCCGTTTTAGCTACTGCAACCAAAATGGTGCCGTGCAAGTGGCAGCTCTTATACAGTATATTATATAGTACTGTTTAATATCCAAGTACTGTTGAAAGCAGCTCTCAAAATTAAATTCATGAGAGTTTAATATCTAAATATCTACTGTTTTCAACAGTACTTAGATATTAAACAGTACTTAGATATTAAACAGTACTTAGATATTAAACAGTACTTAGATATTAAACAGTACTTAGATATTAAACAGTACTTAGATATTAAACAGTACTTAGATATTAAACAGTACTTAGATATTAAACAGTACTTAGATATTAAACAGTACTTAGATATTAAACAGTACTTAGATATGACACAGTACTTAGATATTACACAGTACTTAGATATGAAACAGTACTTAGATATGAAACAGTACTTAGATATTACACAGTACTTAGATATTAAACAGTACTTAGATATTAAACAGTACTTAGATATTAAACAGTACTTAGATATTAAACGGTACTTAGATATTAAACGGTACTTAGAAATTACACAGTATGTAGATATTAAACAGTACTTAGATATTAAACAGTACTTAGATATTAAACAGTACTTAGATATTAAACAGTACTTAGATATTAAACAGTACTTAGATATTAAACAGTACTTCGATATTAAACAGTACTAAGATATTAAACAGTACTAAGATATTAAACAGTAATTATATATTGAACAGTACTTCGATATAAACCAGTACTTAGATATTAAACAGTACTAAGATATTAAACAGTACTTAGATATAAAACAGTACTTAGATATAAAACAGTACATAGATATTAAACAGTACTTAGATATTAAACGGTACTTAGGTATTAAACAGTAATTATATATTGAACAGTACTTAGATATTAAACAGTACTTAGATATTAAACAGTACTTAGATATTAAACAGTACTTAGATATTAAACTCTCATGGATCAACAGTAGATATTTAGATATTAAACTGTCTCTCATGAATATAGTTTTGAGAGCTAGTTTCAACAGTAAACTCTGTCACCATTTGACCGACGACCAAAAGACCGGCGACCAAACGTCCGAGCACCAATGGGACACTCTAAATTGCCCTTTTGCTACAATCACAATGAAATTCCCCGAATACGGGATGAATACAGTTATCCAATCCAAACCAATGTAATGAGTATAAAAATGTAATTGTAATGCAAATGCAATTTTTACCTTATGTCGTTGTCAGCGGCAATTCCGATGACCTCCGTTACTGAAGTTTGACGTTCTGGACTCAAAGTTCTGGACTCGAAACTGTCGCCGGTTATCAGTATTGCACTCTCTTTACATTCTTCAACTTGGGGTTCCACTCCCCGACTTGCAGTACTCCCACTTTCCTTTTTATAGGTAAAAACAATGGTTGGTTTCTGTGAGGGATCTTCCGGTTTAGCTTCGGAGAACCAATGTCTTTGCTGAACTGGTGGAGGAGGAAGCATATGAATAACAGTTCCATCCAGTCCAACCATCTTTCCCTTTTCCTTCTCTCTCTCCATCTTCTCTTTCAGCTCATCTTCATCTTTCCTCCGGCGAAAGAAACTCTTAAACGAGATCCAGCGTTTAGGTTTTACGCTTTCCGATTGATTTCGTTTCGAATCTGCGTTTAAACGGGTTTCGCTTTCGTTTGAGCTTGAAACCGAACTCTTTGTCCAGTTATTAAAATGTCTTTGGAGGATATTTGATGCATGGTAAGGGGAAGATGTGGATCTAGGTGGCGGGAATGGGGGGTTAGGTTCAGACCTGGTGGTTGGAAGAGGTACTGCAGGAGAAGCACTTTGAGATTTTGATAAGACTTTTGAGAGGGTTTCTTTTATAGGTCTGGAAATGGGTGTGTCATTGGTGGAAAATAGGGATTTTGGTCTGGTGAGGGTCTCGGTTAGGGCGTCAGGTGGGAGGGCGTATAGTTCTTCGGAACTGAGGGTTTTGTGAGGGGTTTTAGGGGGTTCTGGGGGGGATTGTGGTGGTTGGATCGAAGCTACGATTTGTGAGAGGACGGTGCTAGCATCTGCTGGATGTTTTGATCCGGATCGGGAAGAGGAAGACTGTTCTGTAAGAGTGTCTTTGCTTAAATTGTGTGTTGTTGTAGTTGTTGAAGGACTGTTTTTCTCAGGAAGAAATGGGGGGGACTGTAGAGGTGTTGTAGGGGGGAGAATTGAGGTCTGAGGGGGGTCTGGAGTGGTTACAGATTGTGAAATAGGTGTTTTAGTCGTGGATTCGTATACAGTTTTTGTTTCATCTGAAGACGGTTTTTCAGTTGGACCCATGCCAGAGATGGTTTTGTCAGTGGAGGTGGTTTTAACACTCTCGGAGGACCCGATTTCTTCGTAAGTATGACTGGTCACTCTGGGTTTGGTTTTTGGTAACTCCCCATGGAGTCCTAAGAAGCTCTTGTACACGGCTAAATTGTCGTAGGCGTTAGGGTTGATAACGATTGGGACTTTAACTGCGTTTTTGGGACTACGGGCGTATGCAGGTTCGTCTCGTATAATAATTGGAAATGGAGGCATGCCGGCGTTGTTGAAGCTGTTGAATTTAATTTCGGATAAATTCGGGGATTTGACGGGAACGGTTCGGGAGGAAGATAACCCGGCGACCGGTGATGTAGGAGCTGATTTGTGATTTAAGTGTAGAGGGGGTATAGATTGACCTGTTGTGGTGGTACCGTTCCCTAAATCTACTTTGGAGATCTTTTGACGAGGACTAGTACTTGATGTCCATACTTCTTGGTAACGAGTACTTCCTATTTTTTTTCTGGATGTGTTTGTTGTTAAGAGAGACGATGGAGGACATACTGAAGTGCTACAGAATGTTGGGTTCAAGGGTTTGTGGTGTTTTGGGGTAGAACCTCCCAAATGTTCGTCTTTTTTAGTCATGGACGCCGATACATCGACGACTGTGTAAGGTTTACAGATAAGTGATTTTTCTAAGTTTACTACACGGTAAGGTTTGGCTTGTTCTTCTGTAGGACTGAAACTGATTGTAACCGGTTGACCAGGAAGAGCTTGAGGCATTGACGTTGTTGATTGGTCCTGATCATCCAATCGGATTGCTAGAACGGCTTTGTGTGTTTCTGTAACTTTGATTGGACTTAAGGGTTTGGGGACAGGGTCTTTTTTAACAGGAGAAGTCCAAGGAATTGGCGATTTGATGTATGAAGGGGATTGAAGTCCGTTTTTATGAGGGATTGACGTAGAACTCCCAGAACTGGAGGCTGTTTGGGAATCTTCGGGTAGGGAAGAAGACGAACCTGGTGAGATTGTGGATTCGGAATTGGTGAGGAATCCACTTCCTTGGCAGTTATTAGGATCGTAATGTGGAATAGCGCCAGTAGAATCCATCGAGGCGTATCCGTTTAGAATTTCATCGTAGCTATCGTCGTAATCCACCGCGCAAATCCGTTGTAAAGAACGATTCCGGAGTGGAACCGTATTCCATTTTTTGCTGACGGCGAAAGGTACGGGGGACAAAGTAGCGGCTCGGAAATTAGCAAACCGTGGTTGTCCTCTCATCCGGATTTCCATGGCGAGTAATTCTTCATCACTTTCATCCCAGCTTTCTCGTTCCTGATCTATTTCCGACTCTTCATCCTCTTCTTCATCTTCATCGTCTTCTCCTTCACTGGAAAATTCGGGGTAGCAAAAACGACCACCTTCTGTACTGATTATCTCCGCGCTATCACTTAAAGATACTCGTTTTGGGCTAGCGTTAGCATCCCCGCTCATGTAGCTTCCGATAGCTAAACATCCCGCAGCTGGAAGTCCTCTTTCTAAAGACTTTTGGTATGAACTACTAATTCTACCCCAAAATAAGTCCTTGGAGACGGGTAACAAACTAGGACCAGGTCCTAATCCTGCGATTTCTTTCAAAACATCCGTCAATCCACTATTGTTATTCCCACTAGGGGTCCTCGGACTAAGTTGTTCGTAGTCCTCGATTTGGTCCTCACCTTCATTGTTATTACTTGTACCACCACTAGTCCTTCTACAGTTGACTCCATTGCGGTTCCAGACTAAAAAACTTGAAGTTTTACTTGCTTCCAGAACACTTGTTGGACTTTGTAAATTATCGTTAGAACTCGAACCCAATGAAGTACAGGGTAGCATCATGGTGGGTTTAACGGCAATGGTGGGTTTCTTTGCTACGGGTGGACGGAAATGTCCCGGACGGGGTGTTACGCTACTATGGGCGAGGTTCGAGTTGGTTCTGGAAGTGGAATTGGCGGGGATTTGTTGTTGAGTTGTTGGAAGTCTGCGGTCAGGTCGAGATTTTTCGCTACGAGTTGGAGGACAGTGAAGACTTTTGGGCTTAAAGCAGTTCTTGCACTCGCCCGGTTTCCATACATGTTCGGTGAAAGTGCTACAGGCAGACATGACTGCTGACATAAACAGTTTGCCTTCAGTCAATGGACGGGAAAGCCCTCCATTAAGACGCCGACTCTAGGAACCGGCGGTAGTTCAATACTGGAATCCGTTAGGGGGTATTAGACCTGGAATAGACATAGAAGGGATGAGTACAGTGTTGGATTCATTCAGTAATAATAGTATTTTCACTACTATAAGGCGCACTTAAAAGTTTTAAATTTTCTCCAAAATAGACAGTGCGCCTTATTATACAGTGCGCCTTATATATGGAAAAAAAACAGAAAACCAAAAATGAAAAACCACCACTGTCGGATATTTAAAAAACACAAACGCCTGAACTGAAACAATACTGTTAAATATGCAGATGCCATCTTAACATCTTCCATCATATAGCGCCTCCCCCATTGCAAGATTTTATACCAAAAAAATCCAAAACATCAACAATGGCTGGCTCTAGAGGTGACTGTAAAGTAGTGAGTGCTTCATACCTGGAAGTCAATTACCGTAATTACCGTATTTTCACCACTATAAGGCGCACTTAAAAGTCTTAAATTTCCTCCAAAATAGACAGTGCGCCTTATAATCCAGTGCACCTTATATATGGAAAAAACAAAAAAACAAAAACGAAAAACCACCACTGTCGGATATTAAAAAAACACAACCGCCTGAACTGAAACAATATTGTTAAATATGCAGATGCCATCTTAGTTTACAAAATCTTCCATCATATAGCTCCTCCCCCACTGTAAGATTTTACACAAAAAAATCCAAAACATCAACAATGGCTGGCTCCAGAGGTGACTGTAAAGTAGTGAGTGCTTCATACCTGGTCAAGTCAATAGCAATTACCCTATTTTCACCACTATATGGCGCACTTGAAAGTCTGAAATCTTCTCCAAAATAGACAGTGCGCCTTATAATCCAGTGCGCCTTATATATGGAAAAAAAGAAAACCAAAAACGAAAAACCACCACTGTCAGATATTTAAAAAAAAAACCACAAACGCCTGAACTGAAACAATACTGTTAAATATGCAGATGCCATCTAAGTTTACAACATCTTCCATCATATAGCTCCTCCCCCACTGCAAGATTTGATACAAAAAGAATCCAAAAGATTAACAGTGGCTGGCTCTGTAGTGAGTGCTTCATACCTGGAAGTCAATAGCAATTACCGTATTTTCACCACTATAAGGCGCACTTAAAAGTCTTACATTTTCTCCAAAATAGACATAGATGTGAAGACAAAAAAAAAATACAGATTGAGGGAAGCAGTACGACAGTTAGCCCAATAGGTGGCAAGCTTTCACTATTTTTATCCTGAGGGAAAGCAATCAAACTTGCCCGACTAGAAAATAGAGGACACTGTCTATTTTGGAGAACATTTAAGACTTTTAAGTGCGCATTATAGTCATGAAAATACGGTACTATTCTTGTGCTACTTGCATTATGTAACAATGTATTATGCAACATAATTGACTTGTGATGAATTATGGCGGAGAAAAGTCATTTCAGTAAAGAATTCAATTACTGTGGGGATGGATGCCTTACATAAGTAGAAAATAGCAATTTCAAAAAAGTCAGACAATAAAAGCATGGCGGTATGGAATAAATTTTGCAACCTAAACAAGGTCATAAAGATGATTAAATGTTGGGTCAAAAGGTCAAAGTTCAAATGCTCATGTTCAAGATGATTTGAGAAAATAAAGTAAGGTTTTAATATCAAACTTGGCAAATATGATTTTCAGCTTCATTAGATTTCTTTTTAATTTTGGAGAAGATAAGATTTTGTAATAAAAATATATATTTTTAAAAATTATAGCCTTGAGTTGTACGGAAGAAAATTTCCAACTGCAAAGCCAAAGTGATCAAATAACTACTAAAACAAGTCGTTTATTTGTTTCTAGGATTTTTTTTTCATCAAATCAATGTGAGATGCTAACAATAGAAGTACTTCAAAACCGCCATGTTTGAGTTCCCAACAGTGAAAAGTCTATTTCCAGCTCAAAAGGAACAAACATTCTTTTTATAGTCTTCAGCTTGAGATAACGAAATCAACGTTGGGATTTGAGTTTAGACACTCACTTATAAAGGACAGTAGAGGGAAAGTTTTTCACTCAAAAACCTGAATAAAAGCTTGACTTGCGAAGCCATGATCAAATACTGTATTTTCTCGCATATAAGCCGCATCTGTGTATAAGTCGCACCCTTAAAATGGCCTTAAAATCGTTAAATTTTACAGTTTCTCTTGTATAAGTCGCCCCCTTCAAATTGATTTAAAATCGTTACATTTTGGAATTTCTCTCGTATAGGCCGCACCCTTCAAAATGCCTTAAAATCGTTAAATTCTACAGTATCTCTCGTGTAAGCCGCCCCCTTAAAATGGCCCTAAAATCGTTAAATTCTACAATTTCTCTCGTATATGCCTTCCCTTGATTCACAATTTTCACCTCCATATTCATGATTTTAATAGAGAGTATAAATATATTAATTTGAAGAGAAAATCTGAAGAAAAATCATCGTAGGTAGTATTTCTGAGATACTATATACATTAATTGCTGGCTTCCAAAACTTGTTACCTGCACGTAGACAAATTCAAAAAGGAAGTTATGTGAGCAGTACAAACTGAAAGTTTGTCCGAATCTCCCAAAAAATATAAGATGGCGGCGCCCTAAGCGAGTAATAGCAGGCACAAGTGAGTTTTTTCATGTTTTATCCAAAATATGGTTAATTTTTTTCTTGTATTTAATACATAGAAGTCAAAATAAATTCTGTTAAGTGTTTTATTAGGTTATTTTTTCTCTATTTTGAAATAAATGACCACATTGTCATGTGTTATGCTGTTTTTCACCATTTTTTGGCCACAAATATGGCGTAAATGCCAGAAAATATGGTATGTAACAGACTAAAGATTTGATATTTTGATGTTAATCTTGGTATTGAAATGAGAGACAGTTAATTACAGTACAGCGATGAAAGAATGGATTAAAAAAAATGGACAAAAACAACAACATTCCAATGTTTGGCATTGGTGTTGAATCTGGGAGAGTTTTTGCATGGGAAAAGAAGACAGACAAGGTCTCTGAGGAAATAAACCCGCGGGCCGAGTAGACAAGGCCAGATGTGTGGGAGTGCATAACTCAACAGTCAACACAATGAATGCATTTTTTATGGTTGAACTATTCAAGTAAAAACACTACAAATATGCAAAAAAATACCAATTACCGTATTTTCACGACTATAAGGCGCACTTAAAAGTCTTAAATTTTCTCCAAAATAGACAGTGCGCCTTATAATCCAGTGCGCCTTATATATGGAAAAAACTGAAAACCAAAAACGAAGAACCACCATTGTCGGATATTAAAAAAAAACACAAAGGCCTGAACTGAAACAATACTGTTAAATATGCAGATGCCATCTTAGTTTACAAAATCTTTCATCATATAGCTCCTCCCCCACTGCAAGATTTTATACCAAAAAATCCAAAAGATCAACAATGGCTGGCTCTAGAGGTGACTGTGGTGTAGTGAGTGCTTCATACCTGGAAGTCAATAGCAATTACCGTATTTTCACCAATATAAGGCGCACTTAAAAGTCTTAAATTTTCTCCAAAATAGACAGTGCGCCATATAATCAAGTGCGCCTTATATATGGAAAAAACTAAAAACCAAAAACCACCACTGTCGGATATTAAAAAAAACACAAATAGACAGAAAATAGACAGACAGTGCGCCTTATACTACAGGGCGCCTTATAATACAGTGCGCCTTATATATGGAAAAAATGTCATTCATTGAGGGTGCGCCTTATAATGCGGTGCGCCTTATAGTTGTGAAAATACGGTATTTAAAAACGACTGCCAAAAAATGACGGAACCCAAAAAATAATGTGGGTAAAAACATCAATTTTAAGTCATATTTGAACATATTTGAGGACATTTGGTTTGCAATCTTTGTTAATAATATTCGTCCTGGCAGTTTCGTCTAATTTATGCGCATATAAGCCGTATCCTAATTTTTTTTTAGCTACGAATATGTTAGAAAATATGGTTTGCATGAACGTAGGAGAACAAAAAATATGAATTTAATATCCAACTCACATTGCGAGGATCAAGAGGCAAAGATTGCAGCCATTGAGACTCAGTTGGTGAAGGAGAAAGCGCCCCCTGCTGGCTGGAACTTCTAAAAGACAAAAAGAGAAATTAAATTAAGCGAATAGCGGCAAGAAGGCTAAAATAGCACTGAGTGACGCACCCTGTTTGCAATGATCAGTGTTCTTAAGTAGCAAAGGTCATTCATAAAACATTCATAAATGGCCGACGATGAGCTAAATCACAGTTAATGCATCCATTACCCAATCAATACAAAAGTGGATTGACATTTACCAGCAATGGGGGTAATATTGCAACACTCAAGTGAGATGTTTGCTGGTGAAATTTGAAAATAAAAATGTGGTTAAGCTTCAAGCTAGTTGCTATCGGTGCTCGGACGTTTGGTCGCCGGTCTTTTGGTCCCTTTTGGTCCCAGGTCAAACGGGTTATTGTTGAAACCAGCTCTCAATATGATATTCATGAGAGAGAGAGAGAGTTTAATATCTAAGTACTGTTTATTATCTAAGTACTTTTTAATAGCTAAGCACTGTTTAACAGTTAAGTACTGTTTAATATCTAAGTACTGTTTAACATCTAAGTACTGCTTCATATTTAAGTACTGTTTAATGTCTAAGTACTGTTTAAAATCTAAGTACTGTTTAATATCTAAGTACTGTTTAAAATCTAAGTACTGTTTAATGTCTAAGAACTGTTAATAATCTAAGTAGTGTTTCATATCGAAGTACTGTTTAATAGATAAGTGCTGTTTAATATCTAAGTACTGTTTAATATCTAAGTACTGTTTCATATTTAAGTATTGTTTCATATCTAAGTATTGTTTACTATCTTAGTACTGTTTAATATCTACATACTATGTAATATCTAAGTACTGTTTAATATCTAAGTACCGTTTAATATCTAAGTACTGTTTAACATCAAAGTACTGTTTAATATCTAAGTACTGTTTAATATCTAAATACTGTTTAATATCTAAGTACTGTTTGATATCTAAGTAATGTTTAATATCTAAGTACTGTATAGTATCTAAGTACTGTTTAATATCTAAATGCTGTTTAATATCTAAGTGCTGTTAAATATTTAAGTACTGTCTAATATCCAAGTACTGTATAGTATCTAAGTTCATTTGACCGGCGACCAAACGTCCGGTCACAGTTGCTATCTGGCCGATTTCTAGACATGTGCGAATGTGTGGCGTATACTATATATTTTTGTGTGTGTTTGCAGGCTGCCGCTGATTAGACCGAAACGTGTCGGGAAGAAGGGAAGGATTAGCCAATATAAACTCCCGAAATAGACAGTGACAAACCACCATGTCTTGTTGTATTAGTGTGCATATTCTTGTCAGGGTTTTACAAATTTCTATTTCCCATCCTCATTTCCAGCGTGAAGTTTAATCCAATCAGTCTCTGCTAGCTGGATTTTGAAGGATAGCTCCAGGGAAAGTGCTTTAGCGTCCATCGGCTTGGCCTTTGCTCTTACTTTTTTGAAGTTCAAGTTCAAAAACCCAGATGTGCAATCAATTCTGTAACAGTCAAAACATCCGAGTACACCAAGGCCTTCTCAGGGTTTCCAAGAGAAGGACGCAAAGGAAGTCAGACAGACACAAGCTCAATTCCCAGAGAGACCTATCAGTGTCATAATACTGCCTAATGATACATTCAGTAGAAAGCATCATGGCGGAGCAGCTGTCATCGTCCAGGAGATACAGGCAAGAGTCTACCGTATTTTCACGACTATAAGGCGCACTTAAAAGTCTTCAATTTTCTCCAAAATAGACAGTGCGCCTAAAAATCTAGTGCGCCTTATATATGGAAAAAAAAACAGAAAACCAAAAACGAAAACCACCACTGTCGGATATTAAAAAATCACAAAGGCCTGAACTGAAACAATACTGTTAAATATGCAGATGCCATCTTAGTTTATAACATCTTCAATCATATAGCTCCTCCCCCACTGCAAGATTTGATACAAAAAAATCCAAAACATCAACAATGGCTGGCTCTAGAGGTGACTGTGTAGTCAGTGCTTCATACCTGGAAGTCAATAGCAATTACCGTATTTTCACCACTATAAGGCGCACTTAAAAGTCTTCAATTTTCTCCAAAATAGACAGTGCGCCTTATATACCGAAAAAAAATGTCATTCATTGAGGGTGCGCCTTATAATGCGGTGCGCCTTATAGTCGTGATACTTTTCATTTAAATTTCATCCTAAAACAGAAAGTCAGCACTCATCATTTACCTTCCCGGGCCGCACAAAATGATGTGGAGGGCCAGATTTGGCCCCCGGGCCGCCACTTGGACACCCGCCATAAACAAACACTGATTTAGGAAATGTAAATGTTTATTTTTTTGTATTTTTCAAATACTTTTGTACACATTGTGCAAAAAAATACATGTCAGAGGGATTCCGAGAAACAAGGCTGGTGGGGTGACGTGCCATTGAGTTCTGCCAACCTGCCATTAAATCCAACTTTTCATCTATGAATGTGGGGGTCGTTTGTATGTGAGGAATTCCCAAGTATTACAGGATACAAAGCATGAAAACCTGCGTCATCAGCCTTCAGTTGTTCATGGCGTGCTTCATAACTAATTTGGATTGGGCCCCGACTCATCATTTTTGTCTGTCGCCATTCATTCGGGTGACCTCACCACCACTTGCAAAAGCATTGACACAGAAACAAAGTTCTCATGCAGGTATCAAGTGCTCGGACGTTTGGTCGCCGGTCAAATGGTGACAGAGTTTACTGTTGAAACCAGCTCTCAAAATTATATTCATGAGAGAAAGTTTAATATCTAAGAGAGAGTTTAATATCTAAGAGAGACAGATAGTTTCATATCTAAGTACTGTTTAATATCTAAGTACTGTTTAATATCTAAGTACTGTTTAATATCTAAGTACTGTTTAATATCTAAGTAATGTTTAATATCTAAGTACTGTTTAATATCTAAGAGAGAGTTTAATATCTAAGAGAGAGTTTAATATCAAAGAGAGAGTTTAATATCCAAGAGAGAGTTAAATATCTATGAGAGAGAGTTAAATATCTATGAGAGAGTTTAATATCTATGAGAGAGAGTTTAATATCTAAGAGAGAGAGTTTAATATCTAAGAGAGAGTTTAATATCTATGAGAGAGAGTATAATATCTAAGTCCTGTTTAACATCTAAGTACTGTTTAAGATTTAAGTACTGTTTAATATCTAAGTACTGTATAATATCTAAGTACTGTTTAATATCTAAGTACTGTTTGATATCTAAGTACTGTTTGATATCTAAGTGCTGTTTAATATCTGAGTAATGTTTAATATCTAACTACTGTTTAATTTCTAAGTACTGTTGAATATCTAACTACTGTTGAATATCAAAGTACTGTTTAATATCTAAGTAATGTTTAATATCCAAGTACTGTTTAATATCCAAGTACTTTTTAATATCTAAGTACATTTGACCAGCGACCAAACGTCCGGCGACCAAACGTCCGGTCACGCAAGTATCACTATTTTCAATTTGGAAAGCAAACAGAATAGGATGTTGACTTGCTATTATCCCTCTGGCTGACAATCAGTCCTTCCAGATAAGAACCAGGAGAAAAACCCTTATTTAAAGGCAAAGAAGGTCAGATTGAGATCAGGGAAGGCCAATTAGAATCCACTGAGAAGAAAATCAACAGCACAAGAAAAAACGCATAGCTAGGAAGGTCACAGTAGCCTTGATAAATTGCTTAGAAAGCAGCTTTACTCAACTCTGAAGTAGTACTGTGTAGTATCGGAGTATGTCACTATGTTGTGAGACAACACCGGGTGTGAATTTTAACACCCGATACTCATTTCTCCTGCCGTCACTACTAGCTATCTGATGTGAGATGTACTAGGTGAAAGCGTACTTTGTTGTGATATTTTTTGCTGTAGTAACTCGGCTTCAACTTTAGTTTTGAGTTTGATTTAATTAATAAGGAAAAGCACATATAAATTAATGAGCATATACAAGTAAGATTGTAGCCAAGGGCTAATTTCCATTTTTAGCCATAGGCAAACTACGGCCCGCGGGCCACATATGGCCCGTTAGGTTTTTTAATCCGGCCCGCCGACGTTGTCCAAATAATGTCTTTTTTTTCCCCAAGATGGCGCCGTCACGAGGAAGCCAGTAGCAGTAGTTCTGTCCACTCTTATTTGTTTTTGGTGTTTTACAGCCCCTCCATCTTTTTTTAAATGACATTTTAATATTTCTTAATACATTCCTTTTGACTTGACTTTGTACTTTATACGTTTTACTTTAATGATGAATGATGAGTATGTTAATACTTTTTTAGTCCTTATTTTCTGTTTATCTTTCATATGTACTGTAAACGGATGCACTTTTTTATTTGTATCATTTCTTGGTGTTTTACAGCCCCTCTATCTTTTTTTAAATGACATTTTAATATTTCTTAATACATTCCTTTTGACTTTGTACTTTTTACCTTTTACTTGAATGATGAGTATATTAATACTTTAGTCCTTTTTTACTGTTTATATTTCATATGTACTGTTAACGGATGCACTTTTTTATATGTATCGTATCTTGTGCTGACCCCGCCCATCTGTCACATGTTTTAAAGTCATTATGATCGCAATTTTGTTCGTCTAACAACCAGACTTGAAGGTGATTGGCCAAGAAGTTCAGAGACGGGAGTTCACATATGCTAATTGATATTGACTTCCAGGTATGTACATCAAGGACATAGCACTGTTTTTAAAGAGAACTACACAGTCAGCCATTGTTGATGTGTTGGACTACAAAACTACAAAATTAATCTGGTAACAAAATCTCTCGATACATCATTAAAAAAAATAGATAAAAGTGTAAATAGCAGAAAGCAATGCAGCTAAATGTTGAGTTTTCTGTTCTAACCCTAGTGAGGAACAAATGGCTCTCTGGCCTACTGTTATATTTAGCTTGAAGGTTGTTTTTTTTATATTGTTTTAGTTTGTACAACACTGGCCTCAAATCCCAAATCACAAGCTATTCAGTCTTATGCGTACATCTCAATGCCGCTCGCTATCTGTGCAAAGCATTGTGGGTCTTTACAAAACCTGCATGGCAAATAATGAGTAGCAGGATCAAAGCCTATGAAAGGACCTGCGCATCAATGGGTTTAAGCTTTGGGGAACTGGCTGCTGGGAGACTCCAAGTGATAACGAAGCTCATAGTTTTGGCTCTTCTTACACACAATTGCTTTGGCTTGGGAATCAATACGGATTCGGGAATGGGATTCGCCTTGCTTCAGTTAGGAAATTCGGAATGTTGCGTCGCATTCGGCCACACGAGTTTGTGACTGGACGTTTGGTCGCCGGTCTTTTGGTCGTCGGTCTTTTGGTCGCCGGTCTTTTGGTCGCCGGTCTTTTGGTCGCCGGTCTTTTGGTCGCCGGTCTTTTGGTCGCCGGTGTTTTGGTCGCCGGTGTTTTGGTCGCCGGTCTTTTGGTCGGCGGTCTTTTGGTCGCCGGTCTTTTGGTCGCCGGTCTTTTGGTCGCCGGTCTTTTGGTCGCCGGTCAAATGTACTTAGACATGAAACAGTACTTAGATATTAAACAGTACTCAGATATTAAACAGTACTTCAATATTAAACAGTACTCAGATATTAAACAGTACTCAGATATTAAACAGTACTTCAATGTTAAACAGTACTTAGATATTAAACAGTACTTAGATATTAAACTCTCTCTCTCTTAGATATTAAACTCTCTCTTAGATATTGAACTCTCTCTTAGATATTAAACTCTCTTAGATATTAAACTCTCTTAGATATTAAACTCTCTTAGCTATTAAGCTCTCTCTCATAGATTTTAAACTCTCTCTTAGATATTAAACTCTCTCTTAGATATTAAACTCTCTTAGATAGTAAACTCTCTCTTAGATATTAAACTCTCTCTTAGATATTAAACTCTATCTCTTAGATATTAAACTCTCTCTTAGATATTAAACTCTCTCTCTCTCTCTCTTAGATTTTAAACTCTATCTCTTAGATATTAAACTCTCTCTCTTAGATATTAAACTCTCTCTGAGTATTAAACTCTCTCTCTCTTAGATAAGCCGTACCCTAGATTCAGTCAAATGCGGCATCTACATTTTGGTATGTCAAGTAATGTCAAGGTCACTAAATATGTCAGGGATGTAGACATCTATCTTGAGTAAACACTTTACGACAGTTCATAAATTTTATATAAGACGGCTTATGTTTTGTCCAAAGAAAAACACTCGGAATCTGCTTCTAATGTCGCTGACACGCAAGCCATTGAAAAAGTGGATAACTTGAAACCAAAGTATTTTGGAAGTTAAAATTCTATCCAGCCTATTAATGTTGGCCAGCTGGCACATTTTTAGCCTTAAAAATGTTCTTAAATAAGATTAAAAAGGCCAATTTATATGCGAAATGGATTAATCTAAGCACCATTGCCCTATAGTATCAAATATAATTGAATAATTTATACTTAATTGTAAAAATATTTTGAACTCAGGAGCATTATGGGCAAGTGAAATTGATTTTTCTTCTGCCAGATCGAAAATTACTTGTCATTACCATTCATTATTTATCAAAAATCAATCTATAATGATTTCCCTCCACTACAGCCGGAAAATAAATTCCCCTGAATATTTTAAAATGTCATTTAAACCTATAAAATATTAACAATCCGGGATATATTCCATAAATCCTTACAATTTAAAACATAACCTATGATTTATTGGCCATAATCCATGACATATAATATTAGATAGATGAAACTTTTACAATAAAGTGTTGCTTTCAACATATTGAAACAATAACAGCAAACTTTATATTGACTTGGATCTCTAAAGTCTACTGTATGTAGTTAAAGTAGATTTAATTACTTTGCTGATTGTTGGAACGAACAAAGCAATAAAGTCTTATCAAAAGCAAACTTATAGACATAAATTGACTGTGTCATATTAATAAGAGTGAGAGGAAGCATATAGTGTTGTTTGTTTTAGCCAATGGGGTTTGCCAAAGGTTAAAAAAGATATCTAAATGGGTTACGACTTCTTGATTTGTTCAAGATGTAGTAGATCTGACAACCATATCCAGAGACATAACTTCATATGAACTGATTTTATGTTACTGCAAATATATGAAAGTATACAAGAGGATTTTGTGCTAAGTTGTGCTACCATATTTTTTTCGCATATAAGCCGCATTTGATTGAGTCGAGGGTAGGGCTTATATGCGCATAAATTAGGCTTGACAAGCACAAAACTGTAAATTGAAAAGACGAAATGTCATAATGTAAGACAACAAGGCCGATACGGTCATTTATTTTAAAATGAAGAAAAGATGAGCATGATAAAACAGTAAACAAAATGGCTGAATCAAGGGTACGGCTTATATGCGCATAAATTAGACTTGACATGAACAAAACTGCAAATTGACAAAGATGGAATGCTATAATGCAGACAATAAGGCTGATATGTTTATTTAATTCAAGATAAAGAAATGATAAAGAGATAAAACATTAAACAAAATTTATTTTGACATCTATGAATGAAATTCTAGCAAAAAATGTATAAAACTTGGTGCTTGGACGCTTGGTCGCCGGTCTTTTGGTGAGAGTTTACTGTTGAAACTCTCAAAATTATATTCATGAGAGAGAGTTTAATATCTAAGTACTGTTTAATATCTAAGTACTGTTTAATATCTAAGTTCTGTTTAATATCTAAGTACTGTTTAATATCGAAGTACTGTTTAATATATAAGTACTGTTTAATATCTAAATACTGTTTAATATATAAGTACTGTTTAATATCTAAGAGAGTTTATGATCTAAGAACTGTTTAATATCCAAGTACTGTTATATATCTAAGTACTGTTTAATTTGTAAGTACTGTTTAATATCGAAGTACTGTTTAACATCTAAATACATTTGACTGGCGACCAAAAGGGACCAAAAGACCGGCGACCAAACGTCCGGTCATGACAAAACGCCAAAAAACTCACTTTGAGATTTTCCCTTTAAAGTAACACATTTGTACTCCCTATTAAAACTATACGCTATAAAAATTATACGCGAGAAATGGTCAAATTCAACGATTTTTTAGGCAATTTTTGTGGTGCGACTTAAATGAGAGAAAATACGGTACGTAAAAAAACCTTAATAAGGTAAACATGTATTCAAAATATCTAATATAAGACTGTCAACCTCCAAAATTTCAAAGTACTTGATTTATATTTTGAAGAATCAAGTAAGCTCAACAACAATGTGAGCTTCACAAAAACGTGACTGCAAAAAAATATTTTAAGATCAAAACTACTCGCTCACGTGGTGGTTATTTTTAGTCAGTTTGTTAACTTATGAAGCTCATTAATATTCTTCTTATCTCCTGGTTGAATTTGCTGAGGCAGGAAAGTAAAAATACTTCAAAAGGGTGCAAATGTATCTTTGAACGTGTTTTTTGTAATGGCTCAACAAAAAAAAAACATTCAAAAACGATACACTAGCTTAAAATGAAGACTGCAATAATCAATAAAATAGCCTATGAGCCTTGAGAGCCAATGAGATGACTCGTATTTATCGATGATAACAAGGATATGATAAGCAAGACAGATTTTGGATTAGCTATGATTGCAGTAGCTTCAATTTCATATTCGTCAATAATCCGTGTCGTTTGTTACGCTAATCCATTCTGCCGCTTGTCACATTTATCCGCAGTATTTGATATTAAGGAAGTATGCGCTCGCCGATTATCCTAAGCATGTACTAAGCCATAGGTGTCAAAGTGGCGGCCAGGGGGCTAAATTT